>NC_090388.1:40953658-40956158 GCF_036365525.1 Heterodontus francisci | reverse complement strand
CCTCCGTGTCTCTCTCTCTCTCCTTCTCCCCTCCGTGTCTCTCTCTCTCTCCTTCTCCCCTCCGTGTCTCTCTCTCTCTCTCTCTCTCTCTCCTTCTCCCCTCCGTGTCTCTCTCTCTCTCTCTCTCTCCTTCTCCCCTCCGTCTCTCTCTCTCTCTCTCTCTCTCCTTCTCCCCTCCGTCTCTCTCTCTCTCTCTCTCTCTCTCTCCTTCTCCCCTCCGTGTCTCTCTCTCTCTCTCTCTCTCCTTCTCCCCTCCGTGTCTCTCTCTCTCCTTCTCCCCTCCGTGTCTCTCTCTCTCCTTCTCCCCTCCGTGTCTCTCTCTCTCCTTCTCCCCTCCGTGTCTCTCTCTCTCCTTCTCCCCTCCGTGTCTCTCTCTCTCCTTCTCCCCTCCGTGTCTCTCTCTCTCCTTCTCCCCTCCGTGTCTCTCTCTCTCCTTCTCCCCTCCGTGTCTCTCTCTCTCCTTCTCCCCTCCGTGTCTCTCTCTCTCCTTCTCCCCTCCGTGTCTCTCTCTCTCCTTCTCCCCTCCGTGTCTCTCTCTCTCCTTCTCCCCTCCGTGTCTCTCTCTCTCCTTCTCCCCTCCGTGTCTCTCTCTCTCCTTCTCCCCTCCGTGTCTCTCTCTCTCCTTCTCCCCTCCGTGTCTCTCTCTCTCCTTCTCCCCTCCGTGTCTCTCTCTCTCCTTCTCCCCTCCGTGTCTCTCTCTCTCCTTCTCCCCTCCGTGTCTCTCTCTCTCCTTCTCCCCTCCGTGTCTCTCTCTCTCTCTCCTGCTCCCCCCCGTGTCTCTCTCTCTCTCTCCTGCTCCCCCCCGTCTCTCTCTCTCTCTCCTGCTCCCCCCCGTCTCTCTCTCTCTCTCCTGCTCCCCCCCGTCTCTCTCTCTCTCCTTCTCCCCCCCGTCTCTCTCTCTCTCCTTCTCCCCCCCGTCTCTCTCTCTCTCCTTCTCCCCCCCGTCTCTCTCTCTCTCCTTCTTCCCCCCCCGTGTCTCTCTCTCTCCTTCTCCCCCCCCGTGTCTCTCTCTCTCCTTCTCCCCCCCCCCGTGTCTCTCTCTCTCCTTCTCCCCCCCCCGTGTCTCTCTCTCTCCTTCTAACCCCCCGTGTCTCTCTCTCTCTCTCTCTCCTTCTCCCCCCCGTCTCTCTCCCTCTCTCTCCTTCTCCCACACGTCTCTCTCTCTCTCTCCTTCCTTCTCCCACCCGTCTCTCTCTCTCTCTCTCCTTCTCCCACCCGTCTCTCTCTCTCTCTCTCCTTCTCCCACCCGTCTCTCTCTCTCTCTCTCCTTCTCCCCACCGTGTGTCTCTCTCTCCTTCTCCCCCGCGTGTGTCTCTCTCTCCTTCTCCCCCACCGTGTCTCTCTCTCTCCTTCTCCCCCGCGTGTGTCTCTCTCTCCTTCTCCCCCACCGTGTCTCTCTCTCTCCTTCTACCCCCCCCGTGTCTCTCTCTCTCCTTCTACCCCCCCGTGTCTCTCTCTCTCCTTCTCCCCCCCCCGTGTCTCTCTCTCTCCTTCTACCCCCCCGTGTCTCTCTCTCTCCTTCTACCCCCCCCCCCGTGTCTCTCTCTCTCCTTCTACACCCCCCCCGTGTCTCTCTCTCTCCTTCTACCCCCCCGTGTCTCTCTCTCTCCTTCTACCCCCCCCGTGTCTCTCTCTCTCCTTCTAACCCCCCGTGTCTCTCTCTCTCTCTCTCTCCTTCTCCCCCCCGTCTCTCTCCCTCTCTCTCCTTCTCCCACACGTCTCTCTCTCTCTCTCCTTCCTTCTCCCACCCGTCTCTCTCTCTCTCTCTCCTTCTCCCACCCGTCTCTCTCTCTCTCTCTCCTTCTCCCACCCGTCTCTCTCTCTCTCTCTCCTTCTCCCACCCGTCTCTCTCTCTCTCTCTCCTTCTCCCCACCGTGTGTCTCTCTCTCCTTCTCCCCCGCGTGTGTCTCTCTCTCCTTCTCCCCCACCGTGTCTCTCTCTCTCCTTCTCCCCCGCGTGTGTCTCTCTCTCCTTCTCCCCCACCGTGTCTCTCTCTCTCCTTCTACCCCCCCCGTGTCTCTCTCTCTCCTTCTACCCCCCCGTGTCTCTCTCTCTCCTTCTCCCCCCCCCGTGTCTCTCTCTCTCCTTCTACCCCCCCGTGTCTCTCTCTCTCCTTCTACCCCCCCCCCCGTGTCTCTCTCTCTCCTTCTACACCCCCCCCGTGTCTCTCTCTCTCCTTCTACCCCCCCCCGTGTCTCTCTCTCTCCTTCTACCCCCCCGTGTCTCTCTCTCTCCTTCTACCCCCCCGTGTCTCTCTCTCTCCTTCTCCCCCCCGTCTCTCTCTCTCTCCTTCTCCCCCCCGTCTCTCTCTCTCTCCTTCTCCCCCCCCGTCTCTCTCTCCCTCCTTCTCCCCCCCCGTCTCTCTCTCCCTCCTTCTCCCCCCGTCTCTCTCTCACTCCTTCTCCCCTCCGTGTCTCTCTCTCTCTCTCCTTCTCCCCTCCGTGTCTCTCTCTCTCTCTCTCTCCTTCTCCCCTCCGTGTCTCTCTCTCTCTCTCTCTCC
>NC_090388.1:40941158-40948658 GCF_036365525.1 Heterodontus francisci | reverse complement strand
CTCCCTCCGTCTCTCTCTCTCTCTCTCCCTCTACCCCCCGTGTCTCTCTCTCTCTCCTTCTCCCTCCGTCTCTCTCTCTCTCTCTCCCTCCGTCTCTCTCTCTCTCTCCTTCTCCCTCCGTCTCTCTCTCTCTCCTTCTCCCTCCGTCTCTCTCTCTCTCCTTCTCCCTCCGTCTCTCTCTCTCTCCTTCTCCCTCCGTCTCTCTCTCTCTCCTTCTCCCTCCGTCTCTCTCTCTCCTTCTCCCTCCGTCTCTCTCTCGCTCCTTCTACCCCCCCCCCCCGTGTCTCTCTCTCTCCTTCTACCCCCCCCCCCGTGTCTCTCTCTCTCCTTCTACCCCCCCCGTGTCTCTCTCTCTCTCCTTCTACCCCCCCGTGTCTCTCGCTCTCTCTCTCCTTCTCCCCCCCGTGTCTCTGACTCTCTCTCTCCGTCTCCCCCGTCTCTCTCTCTCTCCTTCTCCCTCCGTCTCTCTCTCTCTCCTTCTCCCCCCGTGTCTCTCTCTCTCCTTCTACCCCCCCCCGTGTCTCTCTCTCTCCTTCTACCCCCCCCCGTGTCTCTCTCTCTCTCCTTCTACCCCCCCCCCCGTGTCTCTCTCTCTCTCCTTCTACCACCCGTGTCTCTCTCTCTCTCCTTCTCCCCCCCGTGTCTCTGACTCTCTCTCTCCGTCTCCCCCGTCTCTCTCTCTCTCCTTCTCCCTCCGTCTCTCTCTCTCTCCTTCTCCCCCCGTGTCTCTCTCTCTCCTTCTACCCCCCCCCCCGTGTCTCTCTCTCTCTCCTTCTACCCCCCGTGTCTCTCTCTCTCTCCTTCTCCCCCCCGTGTCTCTGACTCTCTCTCTCCGTCTCCCCCGTCTCTCTCTCTCTCCTTCTCCCCCCCGTGTCTCTGACTCTCTCTCTCCGTCTCCCCCGTCTCTCTCTCTCTCCTTCTCCCTCTGTCTCTCTCTATCTCCTTCTCCCTCCGTCTCTCTCTCTCTCTCCTTGTCCCTCCGTCTCTCTCTCTCTCTCCTTCTCCCTCCGTCTCTCTCTCTCTCTCCTTCTCCCTCCGTCTCTCTCTCTCTCTCCTTCTCCCTCCGTCTCTCTCTCTCTCTCCTTCTCCCTCCGTCTCTCTCTCTCTCTCCTTCTCCCTCCGTCTCTCTCTCTCTCTCCTTCTCCCTCCGTCTCTCTCTCTCTCTCCTTCTCCCTCCGTCTCTCTCTCTCTCTCCTTCTCCTCCGTCTCTCTCTCTCTCTCCTTCTCCCTCCGTCTCTCTCTCTCTCTCCTTCTCCCTCCGTCTCTCTCTCTCTCTCCTTCTCCCTCCGTCTCTCTCTCTCTCTCCTTCTCCCTCCGTCTCTCTCTCTCTCTCCTTCTCCCTCCGTCTCTCTCTCTCTCCTCTCCCTCCGTCTCTCTCTCTCTCCTTCTCCCTCCGTCTCTCTCTCTCTCCTTCTCCCTCCGTCTCTCTCTCTCTCTCTCCTTCTCCCCTCCGTGTCTTTCTCTCTCTCTCTCCTTCTCCCCTCCGTGTCTTTCTCTCTCTCTCTCCTTCTCCCCTCCGTGTCTTTCTCTCTCTCTCTCCTTCTCCCCTCCGTGTCTTTCTCTCTCTCTCTCCTTCTCCCCTCCGTGTCTTTCTCTCTCTCTCCTTCTCCCTCCGTCTCTCTCTCTCTCTCTCTCTCTCCTTCTCCCTCCGTCTCTCTCTCCTTCTCCCTCCGTCTCTCTCTCCTTCTCCCTCCTTCTCCCCTCCGTCTCTCTCTCCTTCTCCCTTCCGTCTCTCTCTCTCTCTCTCCCTTCCGTCTCTCTCTCCTTCTCCCTCCTTCTCCCCCTCTCTCTCTCTCTCTCTCCCCTCCTTCTCTCTCTCTCTCTCTCCCCTCCTTCTCTCTCTCTCTCTCTCCCCTCCTTCTCTCTCTCTCTCTCTCCCCTCCTTCTCTCTCTCTCTCTCTCCCCTCCTTCTCTCTCTCTCTCTCTCCCCTCCGTCTCTCTCTCTCTCTCTCCCCTCCGTCTCTCTCTCTCTCTCTCTCCCCTCCGTCTCTCTCTCTCTCTCTCCCCTCCGTCTCTCTCTCTCTCTCTCCCCCTCCGTCTCTCTCTCTCTCTCTCCCCTCCGTCTCTCTCTCTCTCTCTCCCCTCCGTGTCTCTCTCTCTCTCTCTCCTCCCCTCCGTGTCTCTCTCTCTCTCTCTCCTCCCCTCCGTGTCTCTCTCTCTCTCTCTCCTTCTCCCCTCCGTCTCTCTCTCTCTCTCTCTCCTTCTCCCCTCCGTCTCTCTCTCTCTCTCTCCTTCTCCCCTCCGTCTCTCTCTCTCTCTCTCCTTCTCCCCTCCGTCTCTCTCTCTCTCTCTCCTTCTCCCCTCCGTCTCTCTCTCTCTCCTTCTCCCCCTCCGTCTCTCTCTCTCTCTCTCCTTCTCCCCTCCGTCTCTCTCTCTCTCTCTCTCCTTCTCCCCTCCGTCTCTCTCTCTCTCTCTCCCCTTCTCCCTCCGTCTCTCTCTCTCTCTCTCCCCTCCTTCTCTCTCTCTCTCTCTCCCCTCCGTCTCTCTCTCTCTCTCTCCCCTCCGTCTCTCTCTCTCTCTCTCCCCCTCCGTCTCTCTCTCTCTCTCTCCCCTCCGTGTCTCTCTCTCTCTCTCTCCCCTCCGTGTCTCTCTCTCTCTCTCTCCTTCTCCCTCCGTGTCTCTCTCTCTCTCTCTCCTGCTCCCCCCGTCTCTCTCTCTCTCCTTCTCCCCCCCGTCTCTCTCTCTCTCCTTCTCCCGTCTCACCTCTCTCTCTCTCTCTCCTGCTCCCCCCGTCTCTCTCTCTCTCCTTCTCCCCCCCGTCTCTCTCTCTCTCCTTCTCCCCCCGTCTCACTCTCTCTCTCTCTCCTTCTCACCCCCGTCTCTCTCTCTCTCCTTCTCCCCCCCGTCTCTCTCTCTCTCCTTCTCCCCCCGTCTCACTCTCTCTCTCTCTCCTTCTCACCCCCGTCTCTCTCTCTCTCCTTCTCCCCCCCCGTCTCTCTCTCTCTCCTTCTCCCCCCCCGTCTCTCTCTCTCTCCTTCTCCCCTCCGTGTCTCTCTCTCTCTCTCTCTCCTTCTCCCCTCCGTGTCTCTCTCTCTCTCTCCCTCCTTCTCCCCTCCGTGTCTCTCTCTCTCTCTCCCCTCCGTCTCTCTCTCTCTCTCTCCCCTCCGTCTCTCTCTCTCTCTCTCCCCTCCGTCTCTCTCTCTCTCTCTCCCCTCCGTCTCTCTCTCTCTCTCTCCCCTCCGTCTCTCTCTCTCTCTCTCCCCTCCGTCTCTCTCTCTCTCTCTCCCCTCCGTCTCTCTCTCTCTCTCTCCCCTCCGTGTCTCTCTCTCTCTCTCTCCTTCTCCCCTCCGTGTCTCTCTCTCTCTCTCTCCTGCTCCCCCCGTCTCTCTCTCTCTCCTTCTCCCCCCCGTCTCTCTCTCTCTCCTTCTCCCCCCGTCTCACTCTCTCTCTCTCTCCTGCTCCCCCGTCTCTCTCTCTCTCCTTCTCCCCCCCGTCTCTCTCTCTCTCTCCTTCTCACCCCCGTCTCTCTCTCTCTCCTTCTCCCCCCCGTCTCTCTCTCTCTCCTTCTCCCCCCGTCTCACTCTCTCTCCTTCTCCCCCCGTCTCACTCTCTCTCTCTCTCCTTCTCACCCCCGTCTCTCTCTCTCTCCTTCTCCCCCCCCGTCTCTCTCTCTCTCCTTCTCACCCCCGTCTCTCTCTCTCTCCTTCTCACCCCCGTCTCTCTCTCTCTCCTTCTCCCCCCCGTCTCTCTCTCTCTCCTTCTCCCCCCGTCTCACTCTCTCTCTCTCTCCTTCTCACCCCCGTCTCTCTCTCTCTCCTTCTCCCCCCCCGTCTCTCTCTCTCTCCTTCTCACCCCCGTCTCTCTCTCTCTCCTTCTCCCCCCCGTCTCTCTCTCTCTCCTTCTCCCCCCGTCTCACTCTCTCTCCTTCTCCCCCCCCGTCTCTCTCTCTCTCCTTCTCCCCTCCGTGTCTCTCTCTCTCTCTCTCTCCTTCTCCCCTCCGTGTCTCTCTCTCTCTCTCTCCTTCTCCCCTCCGTGTCTCTCTCTCTCTCTCTCCTTCTCCCCTCCGTGTCTCTCTCTCTCTCTCTCCTTCTCCCCTCCGTGTCTCTCTCTCTCTCTCTCCTTCTCCCCTCCGTGTCTCTCTCTCTCTCTCTCCTTCTCCCCTCCGTGTCTCTCTCTCTCTCTCTCCTTCTCCCCTCCGTGTCTCTCTCTCTCTCTCTCCTTCTCCCCTCCGTGTCTCTCTCTCTCTCTCTCCTTCTCCCCTCCGTGTCTCTCTCTCTCTCTCTCCTTCTCCCCTCCGTGTCTCTCTCTCTCTCTCTCCTTCTCCCCTCCGTGTCTCTCTCTCTCTCTCTCCTTCTCCCCTCCGTGTCTCTCTCTCTCTCTCTCTCCTTCTCCCCTCCGTGTCTCTCTCTCTCTCTCTCTCCTTCTCCCCTCCGTGTCTCTCTCTCTCTCTCTCCTTCTCCCCTCCGTGTCTCTCTCTCTCTCTCTCCTTCTCCCCTCCGTGTCTCTCTCTCTCTCTCTCCTTCTCCCCTCCGTGTCTCTCTCTCTCTCTCTCCTTCTCCCCTCCGTGTCTCTCTCTCTCTCTCTCCTTCTCCCCTCCGTGTCTCTCTCTCTCTCTCTCCTTCTCCCCTCCGTGTCTCTCTCTCTCTCTCTCCTTCTCCCCTCCGTGTCTCTCTCTCTCTCTCTCCTTCTCCCCTCCGTGTCTCTCTCTCTCTCTCTCCTTCTCCCCTCCGTGTCTCTCTCTCTCTCTCTCCTTCTCCCCTCCGTGTCTCTCTCTCTCTCTCTCCTTCTCCCCCTCCGTGTCTCTCTCTCTCTCTCTCCTTCTCCCCTCCGTGTCTCTCTCTCTCTCTCTCCTTCTCCCCTCCGTGTCTCTCTCTCTCTCTCTCCTTCTCCCCTCCGTGTCTCTCTCTCTCTCTCTCCTTCTCCCCTCCGTGTCTCTCTCTCTCTCTCTCCTTCTCCCCTCCGTGTCTCTCTCTCTCTCTCTCCTTCTCCCCTCCGTGTCTCTCTCTCTCTCTCTCCTTCTCCCCTCCGTGTCTCTCTCTCTCTCTCTCCTTCTCCCCTCCGTGTCTCTCTCTCTCTCTCTCCTTCTCCCCTCCGTGTCTCTCTCTCTCTCTCTCCTTCTCCCCTCCGTGTCTCTCTCTCTCTCTCTCCTTCTCCCCTCCGTGTCTCTCTCTCTCTCTCTCCTTCTCCCCTCCGTGTCTCTCTCTCTCTCTCTCCTTCTCCCCTCCGTGTCTCTCTCTCTCTCCTCTCCCTTCTCCCCTCCGTGTCTCTCTCTCTCTCTCTCCTTCTCCCCTCCGTGTCTCTCTCTCTCTCTCTCCTTCTCCCCTCCGTGTCTCTCTCTCTCTCTCTCCTTCTCCCCTCCGTGTCTCTCTCTCTCTCTCTCCTTCTCCCCTCCGTGTCTCTCTCTCTCTCTCTCCTTCTCCCCTCCGTGTCTCTCTCTCTCTCTCTCCTTCTCCCCTCCGTGTCTCTCTCTCTCTCTCTCCTTCTCCCCTCCGTGTCTCTCTCTCTCTCTCTCCTTCTCCCCTCCGTGTCTCTCTCTCTCTCTCTCCTTCTCCCCTCCGTGTCTCTCTCTCTCTCTCTCCTTCTCCCCTCCGTGTCTCTCTCTCTCTCTCTCCTTCTCCCCTCCGTGTCTCTCTCTCTCTCTCTCCTTCTCCCCTCCGTGTCTCTCTCTCTCTCTCTCCTTCTCCCCTCCGTGTCTCTCTCTCTCTCTCTCCTTCTCCCCTCCGTGTCTCTCTCTCTCTCTCTCCTTCTCCCCTCCGTGTCTCTCTCTCTCTCTCTCCTTCTCCCCTCCGTGTCTCTCTCTCTCTCTCTCCTTCTCCCCTCCGTGTCTCTCTCTCTCTCTCTCCTTCTCCCCTCCGTGTCTCTCTCTCTCTCTCTCCTTCTCCCCTCCGTGTCTCTCTCTCTCTCTCTCCTTCTCCCCTCCGTGTCTCTCTCTCTCTCTCTCCTTCTCCCCTCCGTGTCTCTCTCTCTCTCTCTCCTTCTCCCCTCCGTGTCTCTCTCTCTCTCTCTCTCCTTCTCCCCTCCGTGTCTCTCTCTCTCTCTCTCCTTCTCCCCTCCGTGTCTCTCTCTCTCTCTCTCCTTCTCCCCTCCGTGTCTCTCTCTCTCTCTCTCCTTCTCCCCTCCGTGTCTCTCTCTCTCTCTCTCCTTCTCCCCTCCGTGTCTCTCTCTCTCTCTCTCCTTCTCCCCTCCGTGTCTCTCTCTCTCTCTCTCCTCCCCCCCGTGTCTCTCTCTCTCTCCTTCTCCCCCCCGTCTCTCTCTCTCTCCTTCTCCCCCCCGTCTCTCTCTCTCTCCTTCTCCCCCCCGTCTCTCTCTCTCTCCTTCTCCCCCCCGTCTCTCTCTCTCTCCTTCTCCCCCCCGTCTCTCTCTCTCTCTCTCTCTCTCCTTCTCCCCTCCGTGTCTCTCTCTCTCTCTCTCCTTCTCCCCTCCGTGTCTCTCTCTCTCTCTCTCCTTCTCCCCTCCGTGTCTCTCTCTCTCTCTCTCCTTCTCCCCCCATCTCTCTCTCTCTCTCCTGCTCCCCCCGTCTCTCTCTCTCTCTCCTGCTCCCCCCCGTCTCTCTCTCTCTCTCCTGCTCCCCCCCCCGTCTCTCTCTCTCTCTCCTGCTCCCCCCCGTCTCTCTCTCTCTCCTTCTCCCCCCGTCTCACTCTCTCTCTCTCTCCTTCTCCCCCGTCTCTCTCTCTCTCTCTCTCCTTCTCACCCCCGTCTCTCTCTCT
Source organism: Heterodontus francisci (assembly GCF_036365525.1). Taxonomy (NCBI): domain Eukaryota; kingdom Metazoa; phylum Chordata; class Chondrichthyes; order Heterodontiformes; family Heterodontidae; genus Heterodontus; species Heterodontus francisci. The sequence continues at coordinate 40,942,011 of NC_090388.1, read as the reverse complement.
CTCCTTCTCCCCCCCCCGTCTCTCTCTCTCTCCTTCTCCCCCCCCGTCTCTCTCTCTCTCCTTCTCCCCCCCCGTCTCTCTCTCTCTCCTTCTCCCCCCCCGTCTCTCTCTCTCTCCTTCTCCCCCCCGTCTCTCTCTCTCTCCTTCTCCCCCCCGTCTCTCTCTCTCTCCTTCTCCCCCCCGTCTCTCTCTCTCTCCTTCTCCCCCCCGTCTCTCTCTCTCTCCTTCTCCCCCCCGTCTCTCTCTCTCTCCTTCTCCCCCCCGTCTCTCTCTCTCTCCTTCTCCCCCCCGTCTCTCTCTCTCTCCTTCTCCCCCCCGTCTCTCTCTCTCTCCTTCTCCCCCCCGTCTCTCTCTCTCTCCTTCTCCCCCCGTCTCTCTCTCTCTCCTTCTCCCCCCCGTCTCTCTCTCTCTCCTTCTCCCCCCCCGTCTCTCTCTCTCTCCTTCTCCCCCCCGTCTCTCTCTCTCTCCTTCTCCCCCCCCGTCTCTCTCTCTCTCCTTCTCCCCCCCGTCTCTCTCTCTCTCCTTCTCCCCCCCGTCTCTCTCTCTCTCCTTCTCCCCTCCGTGTCTCTCTCTCTCTCTCTCCTTCTCCCCTCCGTGTCTCTCTCTCTCTCTCTCTCCTTCTCCCCTCCGTGTCTCTCTCTCTCTCTCTCCTCTCCTCTCCTCCGTCTCTCCTCTCTCTCTCTCTCCTTCTCCCTCCGTCTCTCTCTCTCTCCTTCTCCCTCCGTCTCTCTCTCTCTCTCTCTCCTTCTCCCTCCGTCTCTCTCTCTCTCTCTCTCCTTCTCCCCTCCGTCTCTCTCTCTCTCTCTCTCCTTCTCCCCAATCACGTCTCTCTCTCTCTCTCTCTCCTTCTCCA
>NC_090388.1:40784728-40925609 GCF_036365525.1 Heterodontus francisci | reverse complement strand
CCCTCTCCCCCTACCGTCTCTCTCTCTCTCTCCCCCACCGTCTCTCTCTCTCTCTCCCCCACCGTCTCTTTCTCCCACTCCTGTTTCTCTCTCTCTCTCACAACAACCCAATCAAAAATTTCGAGCAATCACAATTCATACCATTCATAACTTTACCTCAGTCTCTCACATTTAGCACTGCTTCAAGCGTCACACCAACATCTTACAGCTTGCACACATGGCTAACAATTTAACCATGACAGCCGTATCACCAAAACATGGCACCACATTCTCTGACACACTTCCCTCTCTCTCCTGTAGCATATGTTGCTGCATAAAGCAGAGGCAGCAGGAGCTAACTGGCAGGGGACAGGCGTGGCTGCATGTCCTTTCCCCAATGGAGAGGCCACCGCTGAGACCATGGACAGTGAGGGGCTGAAGCCATTGAAGATGGCGGTATACTCATACCGAATCCTCCTTCACACATCCCACTTCTCCATCATCCCACAATCTTTTCTGATTTACAAGCTGCAGATGGTGTAAGCATTGTTACAATCACCTCGTTCATGGTTTGTATTAATTTTCTCGAGGTAACTTTTAATTTGGTAATTGATTTTTTTTAATGCAAAACAAATGAAAACACCTGTTTGATAAAGTGGCAAACAAGCCAAGGGTAGTTACAAATCAAAGGGTGGCCCATGTTTCTTTAGTAAGGTCATATTGGGAAGTGCCCTCATGCCGAGATAGTGCAGTCCAAAGCTGAGCCTTCTATGCCCAGTGCTACTTGCAGTTGTCCTCCGATGCCATCTGCAGTCTCCCCCCCTGAAGGTCAGCAGCCTTCCACCAGCCATTCATATGTTCATATGCAGCAGCTATTGGGATAGCAGTGTGTAGGAGCAGTAGAACAAACAAAAGCATATGGAAGACAGACACCAACGGAATGCACAAGAATGATCGCTTGAAGTGAGTCTACAATATGGAATGGTTTGATTTATAAATTTGGTTTAGAATGTTTATTTTATGTTGGCATTTATTTTAGCATTGTGGCTAAGGTGATGCAGTCATAGAAACATAGAAAATAGGAGCAGGAGTAGGCCATTCGGCCCTTCGAGCCTGCTCCGCCATTCATTATGATCAGTAACCTGTTCCTGTTCTCCCCCCATATCCTTTGATCCCTTTCACCCCAAGAGCTATATCTAACTCCTTCTTGGAAACATACAATATTTTGGCCTCAACTGCTTTCTGTGGTAATGAATTCCTCAGGCTCACCACTCTCTGGGAGAAGAAATTTCTCCTCATCTCAGTCCTGAAAGGTTTACCCCGTATCCTTAGACTGCAACCTGTGGTTCTGGACTCACCCATCATCAGGAACATCCTTCCTGCATCTACCCTGTCAAGTCCTGTTAGAATTCTATAGGTTTCTATGAGATCCCCCCTCGCTCTTCTGAACTCCAGCGAATATAATCCTAACCGACTCAATCTCTCCTCATACGTCAGTCCTGCCACCCCAGGAATCAGTCTGGTAAACCTTCGCTGCACTCCCTCTATAGCAAGAACATCCTTTCTCAGATAAGGAGACCAAAACTGCATACAATATTCCAGGTGTGGCCTCACCAAGGCCCTGTATAATTGCAGCAAGACATCCCTGCTCCTGTACTCGAATCCTCTCGCAATGAAGGCCAACATACCATTAGCCCTTTTTACCGACATGCTTACCTTCAGCGACTGGTGTACGAGAACACCCAGGTCTCACTGCATATTCCCCTCTCTCAGTTTATAGCCGTTCAGATAATAATCTGCCTTCCTGTTTTTGCTACCAAAGTGGATAACCTCACATTTATCCACATTATACTGCATCTGCCATGCATTTGCCCACTCACTCAACTTGTCCAAATCACCCTGAAGCCTCTCTGCATCCTCCTCACAACTCACTCTACCACCCAGTGTCATCTGCAAATTTGGAGATATTACATTTAGTTCCCTCATCTAAATCATTAATATATATTGTGAATAGCTACAGTCCTAGCACCGACCCTTGCGGTACCCCACTAGTCACTGCCTGCCATTTGGAAAAAGACCCATCTAGCCCTACTCTTTGTTTCCTGTCTGACAACCAATTTTCTATCCATCGCAATACATTACCCCCAATTCCATGCGTTTTAATTTTACACACTAACCTCTTATGTTGGACTTTGTCGAAAGCCTTCTGAAAGTCCAAATAAACCACATCCACTGGCTTCCCCTCATCAACTCTACTAGTTACATTCTCAAAGAATTCTAGTAGATTTGTCAAACATGATTTCCCTTTCGTAAATCCATGCTGACTCTGTTCGATTCTACCACTGTTCTCCAAGTGCTCTGCTATAAAATCTTTGATAACAGACTCTAGAATTTTCCCCACTACTGACGTCAGGCTGATTGGTCTATAATTCCCTGTTTTCTCTCTACCTCCTTTTTAAATAGTAGGGTTACGATACCCTCCAATCTAAAGGAACTGTTCCAGAGTCTATAGAATCTTGAAAGATGACCACCAATGCATCCACTATTTCTGGGGCCACTTCCTTAAGTACTCTGGGATGTAGATTATCAGGCCCTGGGGATTTATCAGCCTTCAATCTCATCAATTTCCCCAACACCATTTTTCTACTAATACTGATTTCCTTCAGTTCCTCCCTCTCACTAAGCCCTGTGTTCCCCAACATTTCTGTTATGTTATTTGTGTCCTCCTTTGTGAAGACAGAACCAAAGTATGCATTTAGTTGGTCAGCCATTTCTTTGTTCCCCATAATAAATTCCCCTGTTTCTGACTGTAAGGGACCTACATTTGTCTTCACTAATCTTTTTCTCTTCACATACCTATAGAAACTTTTACAGTCAGTTTTTATGTTCCCCGCAAGCTTACTCTCGTACTCTATTTTCCCCTTCTTAATCAGTCCCTCGGTCCTCCTTTGCTGAATCCTAAACTGCTCCCAATCCTCAGGTCTGTTGTTTTTTCTGGCAAATTTGTATGCCTCTTCCTTGGATCTAATGCTATCTCTAATTTCCCTTGTAAGCCATGGTTAGGCTACCTTTCCCATTTTACTTTTGCGTCAGACAGGAATAAACAATTGTTGCAGTTCATCCATATGCTCTTTGAATGTTTGCCATTGCCTATCCACCGTCATCCCTTTAAGTAACGTTTCCCAATCCATCATAGCCAACTCGCGCCTCATACCTTCATAGTTTCCTTTATTAAGATTCAGGAACCTAGTCTCGGAATCAATGACATCACTCTCCATCTTGATGAATAATTCTATCTATGATTAGTGACAGAGGGAAGGTAAGGTGTGGGACTGTTTTTGAATGGAAATTGGGGTTGCATTTACAAAAATAAAATTATGAACATATGAATTAGGAGCAGGAGTAGGCCCCTCGAGCCTGCACCACCATTCAATAAGATCATGGCTGATCTGATTGTAACCTCAACCTATCCCAATAACCTTTCACCCCCTTGCTTTTCAAGAATCTATCTACCTCTGCCTTAAAAAAGCTCTGCTTCCACTGCCTTTTGACGAACCTCAGGGAAAATATTTCTCCTCATCTCTGTCTTAAATGGGCAACCCCTTATTTTTAAACAGTGACCCCTCGTTCTAGATTCTCCCACAAGGGGAAACATCCTTTCCACATCTACCCTGTCAAGACCCCTCAGAATCTTATATGTTTCTATCAGGTCACCTCTTACTTTTCTGAACTGCAGTGAATACAAGCCTAGTCTGTCCAACCTTTCCTCATGAGCCAACCTGCCCATTCCAGTTATTAGTCTAGTAAACTTTCGCTGAACTGCTTCCAACGCATTTACATCCTTCCTTAAATAAGGAGACCAATACTGTACACAGTACTCCATAAGTGTTCTCGCCAATGCCCCGTATAACTGAAGCATAATGTCCCTACTTTTGTATCAATTCCCCTCACAATAAATGATAACATTCTCTTTGCTTTCCTAATTACGTGCTGTACCTGTATACTAACCTTTTGCGATTTCATGCACGAGGACACCCAGATCCCTCTGCATCTCAGAGCTCTGCAATCTCTCACCATTTAGATAATATGCTTCTTTTTAATTCTTCTTGCCAAAATGGACAATTTCACATTTTGACACATTATACTCCATTTGCCGGATCTTTTCCCACTCACTTAACCTACCTATATCCCTTTGTAGCCTCCTTATCTTCTCCACAACTTACTTTCCTATCTATCTTTGTGTCATCAGCAAATTTAGCAACCATACCTTCGGTCCCTTCATCCAAGTCATTTCTATGAGTTGTAAAAAGTTGCGGCCCCAGCACTGATCCCTGTGGCACACCACTTGTTACAGTTTGCCAACCAGAAATGGCCCATTTATGCTTACTCTGTTTCCTGTTAGCTAGCTAATCTTCTATCCATGACAAAATGTTACCCCCTACACCATGAGCTTTTATTTTCCGCAATAACCTTTGATGTGGCACCTTCTGTCTTCTGGAATTCTAAGTACAGTACACCCACCAGTTCCCCACAGCATATAAAACTTCTTCAAAGAACTACAATATATTGGTTGAACATGATTTCCCTTTCACAAAATTATGTTGACTCTGCCTGATTACCTTGAATTTTTTTTAAGTGCCCTGCTACAACGTCTTTAATAATAGCTTCTAACGTTTTCCCTATGACAGATGTTAAACTAACTGGCCTGTAGTTTCCTGATTTCTTTCTCCCTCCCTTTTTGAATAAAGGAGATACATTGGCTATTTTCCAATCTATTGGTATCGCACTCACATGAGCCAATCACACACAGCCATCCATAGAGGGGCTGTATTGATTGCCTCCTCCTTTCCTCTTCCTCAGTTGGTCGCTGTATAGCTGATGGCAAGGGCTGTGCCCTCATGATGGCGAGGTGGTGCAGCATGCAGCAGACTGCTAGGAACCATGACATGCACTCTGCCAAGTTCTGCAGAGCTCTTCCAGAGCAGTCCAGGCATTGGAAGCGTTGTTTCAACACCAATGATCGCTCTATCACATTTCGTGTAGCTGCATGGCTTTTGTTATATGCATGTTGCCCTTGTGTGGGGCTTGTGCACCAGAGGCATGAGTCCTCGTTGCTCAGTAGCCACCCTCTGGTTTGTCATGGTGGCTCAAATGCAGATAACAGAGCGGACTGACGCAGCATGAAGGCATCATGACTGCTGCCCGGTTACCGAGTATTGACCTGCATGATATGCTGCGTATGTTTGCACACCATCTGCACTTGGAGGGAGTGGAATCCTTTTTGGTTGTGGTACATCTTCGAGTTGACATGCGGTGCCCTCAAAGTGGCATGCATGCAGTCAATTGCACGCTGGAGCATGGGGGAGCCTGCATTCCTCACGAAGCCATGTGATTGCTCCACCTGCTTCTCTCTAGCAAGATAGAATGAATTGTATTTGGCTCTCTTGGAATATAGAGCCTCAGTGACCTTAAGCAACAGTGGGTGACAATTGAGAGATGTTGTACATATGGCATGCTCCAGCCTGGAAGGAGCCCAACACAAAAAGGTTCACAACCACTGGCAATGCCATCCTTGCCCTCCTCTGAGGTTGCAGTTGTGCCTGCTGCATATGGCAGATTCCAGTGAGAATGACCTTCCTGAGGCACAGACATCTGACACACTGTTCCTCACTGCGATTCAGGTAAGAGAATTGGTCCCCAAACAATGTGGGTGGATATCGCCTCCTGCTGACAGTCCTACATCCTCCTCCTCCCTCTCTGAGCAGCTTGTTATGCTCTCCACTGCCTTTGATCCTGTCATACTGCAGGCCAAGGTATCTACATCACCCATGTCTGGAAGTAGTGTGAGCAGAATTCTTGAAGTTTGAACCAAGGTCTTCACCATATTCTATACCACTTTCTGTAGACTTCAGCAACTTTAACTAATAGTACAAACCACCAAACCCTTCTACAATCATAGCAAGAGCCAGAAGAAATCATCGGCAAGTAATTTATAAATAGTTGATGATCCTTTTTCTCATGCTAGACCCTCACTTGCCAAGAACGAGGCACTTAATTTTGTCAAGAACATAGATTGCTGTCCTGTCTGCTCCCATCTCTTTCTCACACGCCTCTGAATCCACTGAAGACACATGAACCCCAAGACAGAAAAGTCTCCGACAGCAAACAAGGTTTAAGAAGAATACTGGGCCCCAATGAAAAGCAAGAACTCCCTACAATCAAGGACTCTACAGTGAGCTCGAAGATGCGTAACAACAACTCTTCAGATATTGCCTCAAACTTTTGTACTTTATTTTTCTTCTGGTCTTTTTTGTCTCTATTTGCATGTGCATATCACGTGTGCATGCTAGCGTGAGGCGCAGCGTGTATCCATAGGCATTAACTGAATTAGTGTTTAAGTTTAATAAATTTCAACTTTTCTTCTTTAAACCTAAGAAAGTCTGTTTGTGCTGCTTTCTTTGCCTTATAATTGGAAAGCGGTGAACAAGGATTCACTAAGGGGGAGCTGAAAACATGGTGTGTTTAAAACTAAACCTGTTACAGTACATACAAACATACAAATTAGGAGTAAGAGGAGGCCACTTAGCCCTTCGAGCCTGCTCCGCCATTCAGTAGGTTCATGGCTGAACTGATTACTCCACATTTCCACCTACCCCTGATAACCTTCCACCCCCTTGCTTATCAAGAATCTATCAACCACTACCTTAAAAATATTCAAAGACTCTGCTTCCACCGCCTTTTGAGGAAGAGCAGGTGAAGGCTAAAAGGGAACCCTAGACCTCTTTCTCACCTGGTCATAACAGAAATTTGGGTGCTGGCATCTGGAATTATTCCACAGACAAACAAGAAATTGGAAGTGGGAAGTCAAATTGTTCCCAAGCAAAAAAAAGCAAGATTTCAACACAGTTTTTCTTGTGGTTGTTTGTGTTTGAATAATAACACATGTCTGCAACTGAAGCTAGTAGCTCTCCAAGCCAGGGTGAAGTCATGTAGGATAAGTTAAAAGCACTGTCTATGGAGGAGTTGAGCAAAATGGCTGAGCAGTGTGGGATCACTGTACGTGGCAAGACTGGGAAGTCTGAACTCTTATGACTCGTGGCCAACCATTTTTCCCTTGAATCTGAAGAAGCAAAAGCAGGGTTAGAAGCAGACTCCGACAGGGCATTGTTAGCAAAGGTACAATTGGAAAAGAGGAAACTTGAATTTAAGGAGAGAGAGAGAGAAAGAATATTCTGGAAGAAATGCGAAGAGTGTTGAAATGGCTTGAGTTAACTAGGGGGCGACAGAGTAACCCCAGTGAAAGTATGGAGGAGTATAATTCAGGGCTGGGTACAAAATTGTTAAAACTAGCTTAACTAATTCCAAAATTCAATGAGGAAGATGTAGAAACATTTTTTGTGTCCTTTGAGAAACTGGCAAGGCAGCTAAAAGGACCAGCTGAGACCTGCAAAGCAAGCTAACTGGAAAAGCCCATGAGGTTTATTCCCTGTTGCCAGATGAAAGTTAATCAAATTATGAACTGAACAAAAATGCTATCCTTGGGGCATATGAATTAGTACCTGAAGCCTATTGCCAAAGGTTTAGAACCCTCAAGAAGCAAGCTAATCAAACTTATCTGCAGTTTGAAAGACATAAGCAGCTGGCTTTTGACCAGAGGCTGAGGGCTCATAGTACAGCTCAGCTATGAGAATCTCCGAGAAGTAATTCTGTTAGAGGAATTTAAACACTCTCTCCCACTCTCCAAAAAGACCCATGTAGAGGAGCAGTGGGCACAGAGAGCCCCGCAAGCAGCTGTTCTGGCCGATGAGTTTGCTTTAATTTATAAGTTGGTTGCCCAGGGGAGAACCATTCCTAGTCACCCCCCCAAATCTGAAAAGGACCATGGGTGGGAAGGTGATAGGAGCCCAAGCAGTCCTGGGAGAGAAAGGAAAGCAAGAGACCCTCGTCTAGTCAAAAAGAAACGTGCTGTAAGCAAGAGTGAGACCCGGAGACCTGTGTGCTTCCATTGCAATAAAGCAGGGCATTTAAATACTGACTGCTGGAAACTAAAGGGAAAACCTGTAGGGTTAATCAGGGCACACCCACTCAGCGAAGAAGAGAACCTGATAGAAAGCACAGCAGAACAAACTGTGGCTTTAACCAAAGTGAGAGTGAGACCCAGGAAGTCTACCGCTGCAAGTGCACGAACATTTAATAGGGTTCCTGAGGGGTATCAGGGTTTTCTGTCTGAAGGGAGAGTAACCCCATACTCCTCGAGTGGGGCAAGCAAGCCCATAGTGATTCTCAGGGACACAGGGACCACTAGATCACTTTTACTGGGAAAAGGCCTGACTTTTCCCCCAAGAGAGTACAGTGAACACCAAAATGGTGGTAAATGGTATTGGAGGGCAGTGTATGCCTGTACCTTTACACCGGGTGCAACTGGAGTGCGACCTGGTTTCGGGACCGGTGATCATAGGGATTGTCCCTGGTTTGCCTTTGGACAGCGTTGACCTGCTCCTAGGTAATAATCTGGCAGGGGTGAAGGTGGTAGCCCCCCCCCCCCCCCCCCACCCCCAGTAGTGAAAGAAAGACCGTAGGAGGTCAGAGAGACAGGGCAGTGGCAGGAGACAGGCCCCTGCAGTTTCCCAGAATGTGTATCAGGCCATGATCAAACCAGCTCCCCCACAGGAGACTGCATTGACACTGCAGGCAGATGACTATGGGATTTGCCTGTCTGAGACTTTCTTTGGAAAGTTAGGAGACCCAGGGAATGAATTAAATGGATTTTCCCTAGCTGAGGCTCAGCGAGCCAACCCAGTATTGCGAGAGTTAGCACAGGCTGCCCAGCCTGAAAGTGAAGCAGAGGGAGTCCCTGACTGCTACTATTTAAAGAATGAGGTACTGATTAAAGGTCTGCAAAGGAAACCCGACCGAGCCTGAATGCCGGACCAGGAAGTGCAACCCGACCCTAACCGAAACCGACACAGGTCGTCAGGTCCCGTGGGGGTCGGGTCGGGTAGCAGGCGTGTACATCAGCACATGGGTAAAGGCCTGCTCGCCGACCCGACCCCGACGGGACCCGACAACGTGTCGGGTTCGGGTCGGGTCGCACTTCCGGGTCCAGCATTCGGGCTCGGTCGGGTTTCCTTTACAGACCTTTACCTCACACATAAGGCTATCCAATAGGGCATTGTGGTGCTTTAGTACTGATGAGGAAATGGAGTTCTCCTCACAGACCTGAGAGCAAGGAGTGGACAGTAGTTCACCAGTTAATGGTGCCGCAGAGGTACCAGAGAGAAATATTAAGAAGGGCCTACAGTTGCTGTACATGCCGGTATACGAAAGACCAAAGCCCGCATAAGACAACAGTTTGACTGGCCAAAACTCCACAAAGCTGTGGTGGAGTACTGCAGGAGTTGCGACATGTGCCAGGTTGAGGGGAAACCCCAACATGCAGTGAAACCTGCACCCCTAAGTCCTGTACCGGTTTTAAGAGGACCCTCCAGCACAGGGCTGGTGAACTGTAAGGAACCCCCACAAAAAGGGACAGGCAGAGAAGGGTAAAAGGAAACCAAGAGGGCAGGTTTAAGGAAGTCCAGGAGGAATCCCGGATGAAAACCCCTGCTGTCCAGTCATCCAGCCCTGAAGAAAATGAAAAGTTAGAGCCCATATCCTCATACATAAATGCTGACACTAGAAGCACCCACTAGAGTTGCTAACAGCATTTACAGGAACCTGCAGAGACAAAGACAGACCTTGAGGGGGGCAGAGAAACCATGATGCCTCACCTAGTCGAAGTGCCACAGTGTAGAGCCTGCACAAATACCTGCAGGCAGGAGTGTTCTCTGGGACAAAGGGGAGATTAGTAAAGAATCCTCCCCGACAGTTAGGAAAAAAGTGAACTACCCATCCCCTGAAGTCAAAAGCCTTTGCATGACTCAGCAAAGCACCGAAAGAGAGTTCAGGATAGACCTGCCCAGTGCTGACTCTTTAAAAAAAAAAAAAAAAAATTACCTCAGCAGGAACAAAGACCCTAGGCAGCCATGGAAATGGGCAAACAGAAGAGAAACTTCCTAAAAAAAAAATCACATGTTTATTGGGATGCCAAAAGAGGGCAATTAAAGCAGCACTGGCATCAAGAGAAGATAGGCTGCAATAAGTTTTAGGATTTATGAACGAATGGGAATGAATAAGAGAAATGCATGGGTTTTTCTGTATCTTCCATTTTTAACTCAACCCTTTTAATGAAGTGCGCTTTTTTCAAATCACATTTCATTCCACTGAATGTGGAGGTACATAGCTAGGCCCCCACCTGCCAAGAACTTGGCACATTAATTTTGTCATGAACATTGATTTTATGCTGTTAATGGAGTTAAGAAAGGACTTGTTAAATAAGTCAGCTTGGGCTGGAAAAGATATTTGCAAATTAACAGACAGTGTTTGGAAGGACAAAGCCGCCATTCCCTGACATTCAACCCACAATGGACTTTTGATCACTAGACATTGAACATGGGGGAGCTCGCATTCCAGGTTGACTGCTAAGATGGCTGAATACACAGACGGACATGGTCAAACCAGCTAGTCACATGACTAACCTGCTGGGCAACCTGAGTTTTTTGAATTTGTACAGTTTGGGCAGAAAGCGGTTTGCTCCTGGACTGAGAAGATCTCTCTCACAAACCTCTGAAACCACTGAAGACACATGAACCCCAAAACAGAAAAGTCTCCTACAGCAAACAAGGTTTAAGAAGAATACTGGGCTCCAACAAAAAGCAAGATCTACCTACAATCAAGGACTCTACAATGAGCTCGAAGAACCATAACATCAACTCTTCAGATATTGCCTCAAACCTTTCCACTTTATTTTTTTCAGCTCTTTTCTGTCTCTATTTGCATGCGTGTATCGCGTATGCATGCTGGCGTGGAGCACAGCATGTATACATAGCGGTCAACCGAATTAGAGTTTAAGTTTAAGTTTAATAAATTTCAACTTTTCTTCTTTAAACTTAAGAAAGCTTGTTTGTGCTGGTTTCTTTGCTTTATAATTGGAAAGCAGTAAACAAGGATTCACCAAGGGGAAGCTAAAAACACGGTGTGTTTAAAATTAAACCCTGTTACAGTAAGACCAGGTGAAGGCTGAAAGGGAACCCTAGACCTCTTTCTCACCTGGTCGTAACACTTTAAATAATTCTGGTGTAGGGTCCTTGCTGCTGGTGAATGCATTCCAAGAGTGTTTAAAAGATTGCACTAGCTGGAGCACTGAGTTCCAAAATGGCAACACTAGAGTCAAATGGTAAGTGGTCTGCTGGTAAATATTAAAAATGAAAAATTTACCTGAGTTGGGGGTCTGGGATGAAACTGATTCTGCGCAGTGAGCGAGTGACATCACTATGATGTCATCGCGCATGCGCTGCAGCTTCTTGCAGGTTTGGTGTCAGGAAGGTAAACAAACGGATGGTCGGGTCGGGTCGAGTAGTGGCGAGACCGGGTCGGGCCGGGCCTGGGGCAAAACCGGAACTCAGGCCGGGCTCGAGTCTGCTGTGCTTCGGTCGGGTTCGGGTCGGGTTCTTTTTCCCGACCTAAAGCAGGCCTCTAATGCACATGTGCAGTGCACCCCATTATGGAGCCAAAAAAAACAGGCATTAAGGAGCTGAATTTTTGTGGCCACAGACTTTAACCAGCTCATTCACCTCCATCTGAATGTTACGAAACAGTACAAGCCACTGCAGTGATTATAATAAGGTACAGGAAAAAGCAATACTCCTACAACAAATACAATGAACAGATTCAAAACTACAAATAAAATGATAGGATCTGACATGCTGAGTGACTTCAGACACAACATTGAAGGAACTCCTCAATATGATTTTGGCTGTCATGCTTTTCTAATCCCAACACAAATTTGGATAAACCCTCATTTCTTAAGAGCTCAAATATGACTATCACCAAAGATGAGTGCACAGGTACAAAAAGTAATGAAAAATACTAATCAATAACAAAAATGTACAGCCCAGAAACAGGTCATTCAGCCCAACTGGTCTATGCTGGTGTTTATGCTGCATACAAACTTCCTACCACTCCACTTCATCTAATCTCATCAGCATTAACCCCAATGTTTATCCAGTTTTCCCTTAAATGCATCTATGCTATTCACCTCACCACCTCCTTGAGGTAATAAGTTCCACATTCAAACCATTCCCTGGGCAATGACATTTCTCCAGAATTCTGTGTTAGATTTATTGGTGACTATCTTACATTTTAGGTCCTTAGATTTAGTCTTTGCCATAAAGTGGAACTATCAAACCCTTTCATAATCTTGAAGGCCTCTATCAGGTCACCCTTCAGCCTTCCCTTTACTAGCGAAAGGAGCCCCAGCCTGTTCAATCTTTGCTGATGGGTATAACATCCCAGTTTTGGCATCATCCTAGTAAATCATTTTTGCACCTTCTCCAGTGTTGCTACATCCTTTTTATAGAGACCAGAACTGTGCACAGTACTCCAAGTGTGTCTAACCAAGGTTCTATACAAGTTTAGCATAACTTCTCTGCCTTCCAATTTTACCCCTCTAGAAATGAATCCCAGTGCTTTGTTTGAGTTTTTTTAATGGCCTTAGTAAGCTGTGTCACTACTTTTAGTGATTTGCATATCTGTGTTGTTATATTCCAGAAAGCCAAATGATGAAGGATAGAACTGGAGTCAACCTTTACACACTTTTATATTTATTTACAAAGTTATACATCACAAGCATACACCTCCTAACCCAACAATCACAATTTTAGTCTGTGTCTATTTTATCAGGGAACAATTGAATCCCCAGTTCATGCCCACCACCTGCATATAATTAAACACAATTAATATACAATTAACATGTACCCCGAGATCCTTTGCTCCTTTACCCCATTTAAACTCATCGTTGAAGCAGTATACAGCCTCCTTATTTTTCCTGCAAAAATGCACCACCTCACACTTATCTATATTGGAAATCATTTGCATAATACATGCCCATTCTGCAAGTTTATTAATGTTGTCTTGTATTTTGTCACATAATTTTGTAATAAATTGAGTTGCTTAAAATGATAGAAAGGTTTTCTTAGGGTAGATACTGGGAAATTATTTCCTTTGGTGAATGAATCCACAACAATGGGGCCCAATCTTAAAATTAGAGCCTAGTTATTCAGGAGCGAAATTAGGAAACATTTTTCACAGAAAGAGTATTGGAAAACAGGAATTATTTCCCCAAAATGGCTGTGGATGCCAGGTCCATTGGTATTTTCAAAGTTGAGAATGGGAGGTTTTTTTTTTATTAGGTAAGAGCATCAAGGGATACAGATAAAAGGCAGGTAAATGGAGTTGAGGTACATATCAGCCATGATCTAACTGATTGGCCAAATAGGATCAAGGAGAAAATGGCCTACTCCTGTTTCTATGCACCCAAGTAATCTGTGATCGCCCTTTGTGCGAACAATACAACATAGACCATGGCCGATAAATTGGACTGCACTTAAAATGTGGGCACGATCTGGATGCAGCAGCAGTGGGGTTGAGGGTCAAGATTAGCTGTCGAGGACATCACTGAGGGCAGCAGGCTAGTCTGGAGGTACAATGGGAATGACGGCAAGTTTGGATCAGCAGTGGCGGTCTGTAGTTTTAATATGGAACATCAGGTAGTGCACTTCTGCTTCTCTTGGCTCCACACTTAAGTGATAATAAAATTTTACTTTTTTTTGTGGCACCAGTGATTCAATTTGACAAAGGGGCTTGAAATGAGTATTAAGCCCCCAATTTGTATAGGCAATGGACTAAGCAACTGTTCAGATGGGCATCCTAACTAATGTGGCATCCAACACAGTTCCAACAAGGACTAAGCGCCTGCGCATTGCACACAATATTGGATCCTCTGGTGCCCATTTCTTGCCTGAAAAGCTCGCGTTGTGCAATCCAATTCCAGGCCATGCATGCTGGAAAAATCAAGGTATCAACATACACAGCTGATCTCTTCAAATGTTCCATAAAACACACCAACAGACATAAATCTTGGGGAAAAACAGTGGGTCAAAGAGCACTTCTCAAACCTCAGCTTCACTGAGCAGCAACACGTGAGATATCACAAAGAGAAGAGCAAAAGCAGCACTGACCACCAGTGCTCCTGGCTACCAGAACTCTTAGAGCAGCTCATCCATCAGTGCTAAACATGAACCATCACTCCCATTCTAATACACCAACAGTCCTGCAATTCTCATCACTGTCATCCTCACTACCACCATCCAATTGCATATTTTCAGTCCAACCTTATGCGTCTTGCCCGCGCTTCACTACAAAGTTAACACCAATACCAAATCCAGAAATTCCATTCCAGCTGTGTTTAATATTTAACAGGAGTAATTAAGAATCACCCTTGTAAACACCTTAGTACTTATCTTGTGTACTCATGTATTTATTCTGGTGCTCCAATGAAGCATTTCCATCGTGGCTACAGTTTGGAAGATGGAAGCTGCTGAGCTTCAGTTGGCCATGCTGGGCGACCTTGAGCAGGATTGTGCCTTCAGGGCCTGGCTGCAGATTGCAGCATCTCGGTGTGGACCGGAACAGTCTGGCCCAGCTTGCTGTGTGGCAAGAACAAGGTCACTGACAGAGTGGGTGGTGGGGGAGCAAGTATGCTGCCCTTGAGAGAGGACAATAGGAAACTCTCCCGTAGAGCCAAGGCTACTGTCCTGCGATGGCACCTCAGCACTCCTACAGACTCTCTGCAAGAGCAGAGTGCAGGAGTGATGTGAGGATCTGGAAGCCCTGGTCAACACCGGACCCCAGAGCCAAGATGGCAGTCATCTGATCTTCTATGACAGCAGTGTGAGCTGTCAGAGGCTCCATCATGACAGGCACCATTGTCATATTCATGGAGCTGATCACAATTCATGTTGGATAGAATGGTCTCCATGCTCTGCGTGAAGCCCCAACACAAGTTGGACTCCTTCCTGCTTTGGCAAGCTTGCTGCCATGCTGTCCAATGCACACAGCATTTCCTGGTTTACACCGCCTTCTTTGGCAGACAGGGCTCTCAAACTCAGCATCTAATTTATGTGCAGCGGATCTAGTATGTGATCTTGCCCTCCCAAGATCTGGTACCTGTGACATCCTCTTGCCCTAGCCTTGCTCCTGCATACTAGTGACTGGTAATTCATCACGTGAAGAGCCCTCTTCTAACCTACCCTCTAAAGTGCACATGCTGCTGGTCTGCATCTTTTGGAAGGCTGCCCTCCTCATCCTACATTGGCACTGGGGCTTCAGCAGTTTAGCTTTAAGTATGGAGAGAGAGAAGTGGCTGCTAAAAGCAGCTGCAATTTGACAGAGTATGTAGTATGTGATCGAAGAAAGAAAGGTAAAGGAGGTTTGAAGAAACCCTGTGTGATCTCTCCTCCTGTGCTGCCACTCACATTGGCCATAACTCTCTCCCTGGCTGATGGCCAGCAGAGGGGAAATGGTAAGCAGGCAATCTCTGCCTCCTCCGGTTGCCATGTTTTGCCTGATGTTGTGCGCGAGCTTCTCCTACAAGAAGGGAGTACATTTATGAAAGTCTTTAAGAACGCGCTTTCATGGTAAAACAGTTTGTAGGTTGTGTGGAAGATGTGACACGTGGGGAAGTGAGGGTTGCAATGGTGCTGAGATGAAGTGAAAAGTGAGAGAGTATGAAGAGAAGGAGGCGGAATGAAGTGTGGTGCAGTGATTGTAGGAGAGTGAAGAGAAGTGGAAGAGAGCTGTCAGTAGTGCGGTTGCAGGTAGAAAGAGAATAGTATGTGAGAGGTAAGATTCTTAACTTACCAACTCTGGTGAGGTCATTGAACATTTTCCAGCATTGCAGTCATGTCCCGGGAGCTAAGCCCCCTGCCATCGACCTCCTCGGTGAGCTCACAGTATCAGCCGTGGCTGAGTTGGCAGAACTCTTGCCTGAGTCAGAAGATTGTGGATTCAAGTCTCACATCAGAGACTTGAGCACAGAAATCTAGGCTGAGGAAATGCTGCACTGTTGGAGGTACCATATTTTGGATGAGACGTTAAATCGAGACCCTGTCTGATCTCTCACATGCATTTGACTACACGTGAACAGTGACTACACTTCAAAAGTAATTCATTGGTGTAAAGGGCTTTGGAATGTCCTGAGGTTTTTGGGAAGTCTTACTTTCTTGCTGTTGCCAGCTTTCCACTTCCCAAGGTAACAACATCTCTCCTGTCCACAGCTTAGACCAGCAATTCCAATGATGCACCTGGGGGACTGTTACACAGATCATGCAGCCATACCTGCGTTCACAAGCATTCCCTATACTGTCTGCAGCCAGAGTGTATCTCCACTTTAAGTGCTGGCTGCCTTATAAAGTATGCTTGATTCCCTGCACAAAATTTACTTTGTCCTTTACAGCTTGTTTTCAAGGCTTGATCAATTTTCTAGGCACATGAATTAAATTTATTAAGAAATTAGTTTAACAGAAGCAAGAAAAAAAACAGCAGATTGACTCATTTACAGACTTACTTCAGCAGTTCTCAGCAGCAACTTTAAGTTGATTTGGGATTTGAAGCCTAGCATTCTGAAGTCCGTTCTTTTTTTTGTTTTGAGAAGAACTCCCTGTCAACATATTGGGATTACCTTCATCACATGGACTGCAGCATTCGAGAAGGCGGCTCACCACCACCTTCTCAAGGACAATTAGGAATGGGTAATAAATGTTGGCCGTGCCAGTGACACCCACATCCCATGAACGAATAAAAAAAAACTGTTGACAAGTCAATTTACAAGGGGAGATAGAGCTTGTTCTATGTCCCCTTAAGCAGTCCTCTTCTCAGAAATCTGACTCATATGGACTGTAGTCTATGGTGCAAGGGTGCTCTCTAGTTGTTTGTCTTCTCCTATGGAGAGGTCTTATGCTCCACATCACTGTCATTTCCTCTTTGTCCAGCTCCTGCTCTATTTCTATTGTACACATTTTTTTTTAATTTATTCATTCATGGGATGTAGGTGTCACTGGCCAGGCCAGCATCTATTGCCCATCTCTAATTGCCCTTCAGAAGGTGGTGGTGAGCTGCCTTCTTGAATCGCTGCAGTCCATTTGGGGTAGGAACACCCACAGTGCTGTTAGGAAGGGAGTTCCAGGATTTTGACCCAGCAACAGTGACGGAACGGCGATATAGTTCCAAGTCAGGATGTTGTGTGACTTGGAGGGGAACTTGCAGGTGGTGGTGTTCCCATGTATTTGCTGCCCTTGTCCTTCTAGTTGGTAGAGATCGCGGGTTTGGAAGGTGCTGTCGAAGGAGCATTGGTGCATTGCTGCAGTGCATCTTGTAGATGCTACACACTGTGCATCAGTGGTGGAGGGAGTGAATGTTTGTAGATGGGGTGCCAATCAAGCGGGCTGCTTTGTCCTGGATGGTGTCGAGCTTCTTGAGTGTTGTTGGAGCTGCACCCATCCAGGCAAGTGGAGAGTATTCCATCACACTCCTGACTTGTGCCTTGTGGTGGACAGGCTTTGGGGAGTCAGGAGGTGAGTTACTCGCCTCAGGATTCCTATCCTCTGACCTGCTCTTGTAGCCACGGTGTTTATATGGCTACTCCAGTTCAGTTTCTGGTCAGTGGTAGCCCCTAGGATGTTGATAGTGGGGGATTCAGTGATGGTAATGCCATTGAATGTCACAGGGAGATGGTTAGATTCTCTCTTGTTGGAGATGGTCATTGCCTGGCACTTGTGTGGCATGAATGTTACTTGCCACTTATCAGCCCAAGTCTGGATATTGTCCAGGTCTTGCTGCATTTCTACACGGACTGCTTCAGTATCTGAGGAGTCACGAATGGTGCTGAACATTGTGCAAACATCAGCGAACATCCCCACTTCTGACCTTATGATTGAAGGAAGGTCATTGATGAAGCAGCTGAAGATGGTTGGGCCTAGGACACTACCCTGAAGAACTCCTGCAGTGATGTCCTGGAGCTCAGATAATTGACCTCCAACAACCACAACCATCTTCCTTTGCGCTAGGTATGACTCCAGCCAGTGGAGTGTTTTCCCCCTGATTCCCATTGACCTCAGTTTTGCTAGGGCTCCTTGATGTCATACGTGGTCAAATGCTGCCTTGATGTCAAGGGCAGTCACTCTCACCTCACCTCTTGAGTTCAGCTCTTTTGTCCATGTTTGAACCAAGGCTGTAATGAGGTCAGGAGCTGAGTGGCCCTGGTGGAACCCAAACTGAGCGTCACTGAGCAGGTTATTGCTAAGCAAGTGCCGCTTGATGGCTCTGTTGATGACACCTTCCATCACTTTACTGATGATTGAGAGTAGGCTGATGGGGCGGTAACTGGCCAGGTTGGACTTGTCCTGCTTTTTGTGTACAGGACATACCTGGGCAATTTTCCACTTTGCAGGGTAGATGCCAGTGTTGTAGCTGTACTGGAACAGCTTGGCTAGGAGCGTGGCAAGTTCTAGAGCACAGGTCTTCAGTACTATTGCCGGAATATTGTCAGGGCCCATAGCTTTTGCAGTATCCATGCCTTCAGTCATTTCTTGATATCACGTGGAGTGAATCGAATTGGCTGAAGTCTGGCATCTGTGATGCTGGGGACTTCAGGAGGAGGCGGAGATGGATCACCAACTTGGCACTTCTGGCTGAAGATTGTTGCAAATGCTTCAGCCTCATCTTCCACACTGATGTGCTGGGCTCCCCCATCATTGAGGATGGGGATTTTGTGGAGCCACCTCCTCCAGTTAGCTGTTTAATTGTCCACCACCATTCATGGCTGGATGTGGCAGGACTGCAGAGCTTAGATCTGATCCATTGGTTATGGGATCGCTTAGCTCTGTCTATCGCATGCTGCTTACGCAGTTTGGCATGCGAGTAGTCCTGGGTTATAGCTTCACCAGGTTGACACCTCATTTTGAGGTATGCCTGGTGCCGCTCCTGGCATGCCCTCCTGCACTCTTCATTGAACCAGGGTTGGTCTCCTGGTAGAGTGCGGGATATGCCGGGCCATGAGGTTACAGTATAATTCTGTTGCTGCTGATGGCCCACAGCGCCTCATGGATGCCCAGTTTTGCATTGCTAGATCTGTTCGAAATCTATCCCATTTAGCACAGTGATAGTGCCACACAACACGATGGACAGTATCCTCAATCTGAGGGCTGGACTTCGTCTCCACAAGGACTGTGTGGTGGTCACTCCTACCAATACTGTCATGGACAGAAGCATCTGTGGCAGGCAGATTGGTGAGGACGAGGTCAAGTATGTTTTTCCCTAGTGTTGGTTCCCCCATCACCTGCCGCAGACCCAGTCTAGCAGCTATGTCCTTTAGGACTCGGCCAGCTCGGTCAGTAGTCGTGCTACCGAGCCACTCTTGGTGATGGACACCCAGAGTACATTTTGTGCCCTTGCCACCCTCAGTGCTTCCTCCAAGTGGTGTTCAACATGGAGTACTGACTCATCAGCTGAGGGAGGGCAGTAGGTGGTAATCAGTCGGAGGTTACCTTGTCCATGTTTGACCTGATGCCATGAGACTTCATGGGGTCCGGAGTCGATGTTGAGGACTCCCAGAGCAACTCCCTCCCTACTGTATACCACTGTGCCACCACCTCTGGTGGGTCTGTCCTGCTGGTGGGACAGGACATACCCGGGGATGGTGATGGCAGTGTCTGGGACATTTTCTGTAAGGTATGATTCCGTGAGTATGACTATGTCAGGCTTGACTAGTCTGTGGGACAGCTCTCCCAACTTTGGCACAAGCCCCCAGATGTTAGTAAGGTGGACTTTGCAGGGTCGACAGGGCTGGGTTTGCAGTTGTCGTTTCCGGTGCCTAGGTCGATGCCGGGTGGTCCGTCCGGTTTCATTCCTTTTTATTGACTTCATAGCGGTTAGGTTCAACTGAGTGGCTTGCTAGGCCATTTCAGAGGGCATGTAAGAGTTAACCCCATTGCTGTGGGTCTGTTGTCACATGTAGTCCAGACCAGGTAAGGACAGCAGATTTCCTTCCCTAAAGGACATTAGTGAACCAGATGGGTTTTTTACAACAATCGACAATGGTTACACGGCCATCATTAGATTTCAGATTTATTAATTAATTATTAATTAAATTCAAATTCCACCTTCTGCTGTGGTGGGATTCGAACCCATGTCCCCAGAGAAATACCCTGGGGTATCTGGGTTACTAGTCCAGTGACAATACCACTACACCACCACCTACCTATATATGTGTACATGTGAAACACATAGTGAACCCCATGACAGGGGTTCCATGACAAAGCATGGGAAGATAAAGATTTCCTGGTCTGAAACTGCTAAAAGGCAATGTGTAGAATCCTTTCTGTGAAGCATTTCTGAGAGCAGATTTTTGTAATCCTTTCAGCAAAAGTCTGTGGAAAATCGAAGCCTGTGAACTCAACCACTTCCTGGTTTGACAAGTTATGCAGATAAGTTTCTGCTCTTTTGTACAAAATTAACTTAAATCAAGTGCAGTCCTCCAATGACATAATTCAAAAGTATATGATTTATGCCCCAAATCCCACTCCTCTACACCACAACTACACCATTTCTGCCCCATTAAAAAAAAAAATCACAAAATTTCAGGTCCTACAGCCACAAGTTAAATTTTGAAAAAATTAGTAATGAATTATAAGTATCAGTGGCACAGTATTGTTTTAAATCTGAGTTATTGAAAGTGAATATAATTAATATTTATAGCAGTTTTGCTTAGATTTGTGAGTTAAATCAATGCTTTCACTATTTTCTTTTAACAAGTTTCTGACATTAAATAAATGGTCTGTCTTTTGGAAAGAAAACTTTGAAGTCTAATTGATTCCATATCAACCAACAGATTGTATTTCCATCAGGTGTTTTGTTTTATTTGAAATTCAGACCATCTCTGACTGTAAGATGTGAGGTAATAGTATAATAAACATGTAAAAGAGACTTTCAAAGGAAATATTCAGCATGGTAAATACATTAAATCAGACAGTCAGTACTTAATTTTAAAATGCCTTTCATCAATTGTCAAGCAACACTGGAAACCTCTGAGTAGGCTGTTCCTATGAAAATACAGCTATTAACCATAGTGTTGTCAGATTAAGTGCAAAATTGAAAATTGTAACTTTAAATTAAAGCTTTAAAAATGTGCAGTCTAACTTAGGATCAGGTTTGAGAGGAAGCAAGAACCCTGATGCTAGATAAGTAATAGTGTTCCCAAAGAGTCAGGGAGGGAATTTTGTCTACTGGAGTGTGATATACATATGGAGAGAGATTGGAAATATTTTTCTTCACATTGGTCATTCCTTTGAATTCACTGAAAAATGTAACCATCAGAATTCCCAGATAGAATACATAATTGGATCACTAGGTTATTCAGAAAATTTTGGCAGCCATGTTTTCATGTTAAGTAAAAGGCTACTCCATACCTTCCTCCAGCTGGCAGCTGAACCAATGCTCCCCCTGGACATAGTAGTCTAGATCTTTGGCCTGCATTATGCTTAATTTTTGGGCTGTAATCAGTGAAGATCTGATACGGTGGATCTCAGCCCACTTTAGTGCCTGCTTGGCTTTTTGCTGTTGTTTTCAAAAATGGGGAGGTTTGTGTAAATGAGGCCGTAATGATCTGATATTAGCATATGCCTCATTTTCCATGCTTTCTCGATTATTTACTACAAACGTTAATCATGGTAGCATAACACAGGCATCCAAGATTGGGAGAAACTATCCTGAAGCTGAAATTAAGTTTAAAGAGACAGGATTATTCAGTTATTATAGTTTTTTTAAAATATTGTTTTATTTAATTGTTGCTATCAATTTTCCCATTTGCCAGTGTGCCAATTTCTATGCGGTCTGCAATTAGCAGTACCACAGTCTTCCATTCCAGATAGAACATAATGGGGGATTCCCCTCTATCTTTGCTTCTTGAAAGAAGTGGAGGAGCAGTGGTAGGATACCAGGCCAGGTGAGGCTACACTGCATGCACACAACATCCACTCACTGACACCCCCATAACAGATTACATTTGAAGGTGGGATCCACAATCAATATCTGAAAACTGGCTGCTAAAGGCTGCTATCATTGCAAAGGGGATTCTAGACAAAATGTCTGCTCCCAGGCAACCTGGAATAAAATCATAAACTAGCACCTTTAAAGCACGAGGAGGAAAGGAGAGGACCAAGAGATAGCACTAAGCGCACTTAATATATATTAAGAATATTTTGCAGCAATCCAGCAGCCTATATTTCAATTTGTATGCAAACTCTTCATTGTGTATAAATTTACAGTACACCACAGAAGACCAAATGTTCACAGAAGAAAAATTAGAGAGAAGTCAAGTGAAGCAGACAAACTAGGAATATCAAAAAGAAAAATCAATGAAAAGCAAGTAATATAATTTTTCACCAACAATTCAATTCTTCTCATGGTTTCCGAGTCTATTCTTAACTTGTCTGTATGTTAGGAAATATACAGAGGAGGCACCATGGGAACAAATACAGGGAAGAAATAATGTTATGAAGAAGTCTACTTCATGCCTGAGAGCAGTGCATAACAATCAAATACAACTTCAATATTTACAAATCTATAGTTATTATTGCTTGCAACCTCTGCGACTTGCTGGTATTTAACTAATACAAGTCTTGAGCCTTTAAATTGTTCAAACATTGATGTAGCAGGGTGAACCAAAATTTTCACTATTTAATAATAACATAACAGTCAAAGTTTAACTCTCTGTTGATAACTACCATAACATTCAAAAGGCACATGGATCGTTAGGTACGCGAGTATTGATGATGGAATTCACTTGATCAGCTTCTTGCTGTGAGTTCATACCTGTATCCCCAACCTGGACTTCATCACATAGAACTGATCCACCAGCTTCTTGTGCAATGGTCTCATGTCTTGAGGTACAAACTTTTCATGCACAGCCAAGCTGTACTCTAGAATATGTGCCTTTAAAAAAGAGAAACACAAGTGAGATTCTAAGTAACCTAATTATTAAGAATTGCAATTCTCCACATTTCACTAGCTAATATCATCTAATTTTTACAGTTACTTTCTGAAAATTTTGCTTTGTTCTCTCGTGTGTGAATACATTGGCCTAGAATTTGGATCATGCCTGAATCGGGATACAATCCGGATGCAGCACATGCCTAATGAGGCAGACAGCAGGACCACAGCTAATTGGTCATTGGCCTCATGAGTTAATAACGGTGAGCAATGGGCACTAGCTGCAGCCGCAGAAGCTTTGTTGATGGCGAGAAGGGCAGCAAAATCAGCCAGCTGAGGGCCTACGGTGATTCTGGGGGGCGAAGGGGGTGGCATTCGGGATGGAGTGAGTAGTGTGCAGTAACCAGCAGTTGCCCGCAGTTTTAATGTGGAGCCAGGAGGAGCACTCCTGTTAGATTCTTTTCCACATCTTTACATTTCTGCAAATTCTCATATAAAGTGTTCAAAACATGCTGATGTTTCCAGGGATGAGAGTGAAAAGCTGAAGAGAACTTTGAAAGAACCAGGATGATTAAATGTGCATTTCATACTGCATTTTTACCACCATTAGATGGCTTTAGTCCACATTCTGAAGAAAATCGCAACTACGATAGCATATTAACATTGCAGAAACCTTCATCAGTTTAAATTAATCTGCTTTCATGTCAGTACATGGAAAATAAAATTTGAGGCACTGCTGAGTGATAGTGACTGTAATAAATTTCATGGTACAGTCACGGTATAGAGGTAGGCAAAAGGAGAACTGGCCTTGTGTGTAAATGTCGATGAATTTATTATGTTCTGTACAAAGGATCAGTCAAAACAGCCACTAGTTTGGTTCTTGGGAGAGACTTTTGTTTAAAAATTCGATACAAAATTTTGTAAAAGAATTGATGTATGAAATCAACTGATAAGGCCTTGTTCGAACAGTGCATTTATTCATATTGCAGATGGGTCTGTCAGTGAATGCATTTAAACACAATTATGTATTTTTCTCAAGTCCAGCCAGAATACGCCATGGAACTAAAAGTGAGTGCTGGGATATACCATATAATATTGTTGAAGAGAATGGATACATTCACTGCTGTGTGGGGCAGAGTATAGTTTTAGAAAATCAAGCTGTTTACTTCTGTTGTTACTGCTCCTGTGAAGCACCTTGGAATGTTTTTACTGTGCTAATAACACTATACAATTGCAAGTAGTTGTGCTTAAGCTTGCGCCATTCTCAATGTGTCTTTTTTGTTTCATTTTGGAAAATAAATCTAGTTAGGCATACGTTGTGGCTCCAGCAGTAGAAAACTACATGGCTGCAACTTCTTGTCCTTTTATGAAAAGTGTGGTAAGATTGCAAGAGTGAACAGCTCATTAAAATAGCTGCCACTGACCCCATGGACTTTCCTTGGCTATGTGGGAGGAGTTCTTGCCTTTACTCGCCAATAGTGGGCACCTGCACATTAATTCCAGTGGGATGGGGATGGGGTGAGTGGCCCTCTTCAAGGGTCCAGGTTGTAATCCCTGCCTGGTCCCCCAGGTGGACCGACAGTTCCGCCACTTGGCAGGTAGATACAGCTGGTCTGATGAGGTTACTTCTGCCGTTTCACTGTGTTGGGAATGCAGGAATTCTGAACATAGAGTCATGAATGGCTGTGAACCCCCTTGTGCATTTGAGTATTGTCAACTGCCATTTTATACAGCATGTTTTAAGTTTGTACTTGTGTGTTCTGATTGTAAAAATGGAGGAGAGGGGTCAGGTGGGACAGCCACTTGAAAAGAGTCTAGCTTTACGACCCAGGAGATTCCTATCCAACCTGTGTGGACTCGAAACTGTAACCGTTTAAGAGTACAGCCTGTCTTCGATTATACAGCTGCCGTGTGCTGGAGACACATCTCCCTGCAAGAAGTCACAGCCTGTCTTCAAGTTGCATTGACTTTTCTCTCTAAAGCCTTTTCAACAAGAAAAATTAAAGAGAAGCCACACTTTGAAAAATCCAGCCATAAACAAACCAACTCAAAGACAAGCTGCAGGAACAGCAGAAAATGTCTGATTTCTACCCATTTCTTCTCCATCTAAAATAAGGTGACTTCAGCAATTAAGCGATCTCCATTATTACCTTTGAGAGGGCAAAGAAAAAGAAATTTGCAAAAGAGATGAGATATCTCCAATAGCTCCTCCTCTGATCGGCATTTCTAAGCAGGGGTCTCCAACTTTTGGACACTTTTTTTTTATATTCATAGATACTAGTTTTAACTGAAATCCATACTAGCTAGTAGTTAAGATAAGTTTCTATTTAATAAACATCCTTGCCTTTTTTTTTAATGCCTTTAACTTTCCCCTGGATGTTTGTAAGCATGCGTGGTGAAGTTAAACCCCCTTCCCGAGTTTTAGAGTGTATGAATAAACCCTACTTCTTTGTTTTAACTTTAAAATCCATGTTGTTGAAGCGGTCATTTATTATTAGGGTTTAAGGGAGGGAAAGAAATTCAATCTCTAATCTAATTATGGACAGGTGGTTGAAAAAACAGGGAAATTTGATCAGAGGGGAAAAAATTAAATTAACTGTCTGTTCGTAACAATAGGTGATTCTCAACCCTGCCCTTCCTCCGTTGATGGTCTTATTTGGGGATTGCAGAGGTTCCGTTAATTAAAGGATACCTCGGCTGCTCTGATCTGAAGTAACTGTTTCCTGGCCTAATTTGTGGCCCTTCTGTCATATGCCCACTTTGGTTACTTCAGGCATACGGTAAAAAGCTCTCGGTTTTTAGTACAATTGGTACGAGGAAAATTAGGTGGCTCAGAAGGAATATTAAGTTCATGCGTTGATGAGAAAGCTGAATCCACAGATCAGATATATGTGCATCATGCAGGGGCTGAGGAACATATCGAATAGCCTCTCCTGGGAGGCAGTGCAAATGCAGCATATTTTAAATTTGAAGAGGGCAATGCAAAATGTTTTGGTAGACAAAGTTATTGGAGAGTATCAGGGGCTATATGTGGTAGAAGTGTGTGATCTTTAGGACCTGATAGATGGAAATGGTCTTTGTTGCTCCTGTCCTATATTTCTAAGCACACTGGGACATAGAGAGATAGAGGTAGGGGGAGTGGTGGTTAAATAATTATGGTCGAGCGATGAGTCACAGATCTCTTACAGCTTGCTTGATTGTCTGAGGGCACCAGGGAAGCATTTTCCAGATTTTCCCCTGCTGAAATTGGCTACACATGTTTCTTATGGGTTTTTTGTCTCCCTCAGAGATCAGCTTTACGAGAGATTGGGGAGGCTGGTGCATAACCTTGCAACCATTTAACAGACAGGTTGAGCATTGGTGAAGCTGATTGTCTTTCCTCTCACTTCCTTTCAAATGTTTGCAACTAAAATATTAAATGCCATATGGTAAATCTGCAGCACTGCTTTAAGGTATACCAAGATACTTGAACTAGGGTTGTAGATTATGGTGAGAGGACAATTTAGGACAGATATCAAGAAAATCATCATGCACAGGGTGATTAACATTTAGAATAATCTTCCAGGTAGGAAGTGAAGGCAAAAACCTTACATTCATTCAAAATACAGTTAAATAATGCGATGGGGAAACAAATGCAGGTTTACGTTTTGAAGCATGAGCCAAACTGGCCAAATGGCTTCCCTCATCTATCCTGTGATCTGTTTCATGTTAATATGTAGGTCACTTGTATTCTCCCTTGGTTTTAATATAAATACATGATCTAGTCTAATGAATATTTTGTATTTTGGGAATCTGCATATTACCTGTTCAAACATAAGCTCCCTCAGACGAGAGATTTTCTCTCCATCCTCAGGGTGGTTGAGAATGTAATCCTTCACAAAGAATGCCTGCCAGGAAACAGAAAATCATATTTCTTCAAGCTATTTTCATGCAGTTTTTCCAGCTCTTCTCAATTCCACCCCCTCCCTCCCCCCCACCTCACTTTGAAAACTACTTTGGAATACGTTTGCAGCCTTGCAAAATTAAACGCAACTGTCAAGTTACCAAGAAACTGGTCAAAATTATATATGGAACAGTTTAAAATGCAAGGATTACAGTTAAAGCACCCGCAAAGAAACACAAGAAAACAAATTATGCAAATTAGTTACAATTAGGTACTGAAGGATGTTTGGGATTACAACAGCCTGTAATTATGGGTAGGCAGCAGGGTTAGAAGGTCAAATCTGTCTGTAACTATTTGAATTTTTTTGAAAAAAAAACACTTGGCATTTTTAATCAAATAGAGAACTATTTTTCTTCTCCCCGGTCCCAATTTTCTCCCCTCATGAATTGCTAAAATAGATTTAACACGTGTTGCATTCACTCTTATTTCCCTCAAGCAGCCATTCTTCCTGTATGAGCCTAGAGAGCATTTGTTTGTTTGTTTATCATGGTATTTGACTTCAGGACTTCACATCAGAGCCTGACCCTGTCCTCACCTTGTACTTCTCAGCATGAGTCACTGGATAATGATTAGGATTGGAGAAGACCGACTATGATGTCTCAACTACTGCCCTGGCTGAACTCAGCTAATTCAAAACCTAGGGATTTCTGGACCTGCATAACTCAACGATCTACTTCATAACAACTGAACTAGCTTTCTCCCCTTGAGTTTCCCCTCAACGTCACGTAGCACTTCTGGATTGAGAGGACATATAACAACTTACTTCCAGGTCTTTAACGCAGTCATAGCGCGCTATATAGATATACAATAATACTGAGAATGACATGCTATACAAGTATTCCTCCCTTTCACTGGCAAGTGAGCCTATTCCACAGTTGTCCCCATCTGAATACAGAAGCTAGCATGTACAAAATTACAATGTGAACTTGTCCCCGAAATGATATGAACAGCAATACACCACACCCACTAGGCCTCAAACAATGAACTGATCTAATTATATTCAAACCATGAACTATTCAGCTTTGCATTAGCTCATCTGCTGCTGAAACTCTCATCCATGCTTTTGTTATCTTTGACTAGGCTATTCCAATGCTATCCTCACTGGTCACCAATCTTGCACCGTCCATACACTTGAGCACATCCAAAACATTGTCACCTGTATCCTAATTCACACCAAGTCCTGTTCACCACGATAGAGTAATAGAAAGAGAGTTAATTTATAAAGTAATCAAAATTAGAGGATATAAGCCCTGGTCTGGATGATTTGCATCCATGCATATGAAAAGAGTTTAGGGAAGAGGTAGGAGAGGTACTATTACATGTAGAGAAAAATGTATTAGAAAAGGGAATAGTGCCAGAGGACTGGCAGACAGCTCATGTGATTCCTTTTTTAAAAAGGGAGATAAGACAAGTCCAGCAAACTACAGACCAGTTAGTTTAATGCTTATGATAGGAAAGGTAATGGAATCCTTACTCAAAGATGGAATATGAAAACATCTAGAAATTAAAAATAGTCAACAAAGATTTCAAAAAGGAAGGTTATTGTTGACCAACCTTACTGAATTTTTTGAAGATGTAACAGAAAGGATGAACAAGGGTAATGTAGTAAACGTAATATATTTGAATTTTTAAAAGGTAGGTATCACAGTAGACTCATGACTAAGGTCAGAACATGTGGAGTCAGGGGACAAGTAGCTGAATGGATAGCAAGCTGGCTACAAAACAGAAAACAGAGCAGGAGTTAAAGGTAAAGCCTGGCTCGGGTATAAAATTAAAATCCGACCTGGGCCCAACCCGATAACAGCTAACCCGAACCCAAGTCCTTTAATTTTTTTAAATGACCGACCCAACCCGCAAATATCAAACATATTATTGAAACAGAAAAAAAATAATTGATTAAAACGAAAACGACACGAAACAAAACAGTGCAGCCCAGCCCAACCCGACCAGAGCCCGAATTCTGGATGCAGAATACAGACCCAACCCGAACCCGACACATGTCGTCGGGTTCGGTTTGGGCAGCCAGGCATTAATTAAAGATAGATACTCAGATTGGCAAAAGGTGGAAATGGCATTCCACAAGGATTGGTTCTGGGACCACTGTTATTCACCATTTACATAAGCGAGTTGGACTTGGGAATTGGAAGTATAATTTCAAAATTTGCAGAAAACACCAAATTGAGGGGTATAGTTGGTACAGAGGAGGCCTGTGACAAATACAGGGAGGCGTTAAAAAACTTGCAGAATAGGCATGGAATTGGCACATGAACTTCAATACACAGAAGTGTGAGCTGGTTTATTTTGACAGGAAGAATAAGGAGGCCACATACTCCTGGGAAAATAAAAAAATAAGATACAAGAGCAGAGAAACATAGGAACAGGTGAAAGCCATTTAGCCCCTCAAGCCTGTTCTGCCATTCAATGAGATCATGGATAATCTATGACCTGACTCCATATAGAAACAGAGAAAATAGGAGCAGGAGTAGGCCATTCGGCCCTTCGGGCCTGCTTAGCCG
This sequence comes from Heterodontus francisci, assembly GCF_036365525.1. Taxonomy (NCBI): domain Eukaryota; kingdom Metazoa; phylum Chordata; class Chondrichthyes; order Heterodontiformes; family Heterodontidae; genus Heterodontus; species Heterodontus francisci. The sequence goes on along the minus strand of NC_090388.1, from coordinate 40,896,248 downwards.
TTCAAAAAAGATCATGGCTGATCGTCTAATTCAGTATCCTGTTCCCGTTTCTCCCGATATTCCTTGATCCCTTTGGCATTAACAAATATATCTAGCTCCTTCTTGAATATACTTAATGACTTGGCCCCCAAGGCCTTCTGCGGTAGAGAATTCCACAGGTTCACCACCCTCTGAGTGAAGAAATTTCTCCTCATCTCGGTTACAAATGGCATACCCCGTATCCTGAGACTGTGACCCCTGGTTCTGGAATCCCAAGCCATCGGGAACATCCTCCCTGCATCAAGCCTGTCCAGTCCTGTTAGAAATTTATAGGTTTCTATGAGATCCCCTCTCATTCTTCTAAACTCTAGTGAATATAGGCCTAGTCGACCCAATCTCTCCTCATACGTCAATCCTGCCATCCCAGGAATCAGCCTAGTAAATCTTCTTTGCACTCCCTCCATGGCAAGAACATCCTTCCTCAGATAAGGAGAAAAAAATGCACACAATACTCCAGATGTGGTCTCACCAAGGCCCTGTATAACTGCAGTAAGACATCTTTTCTCCTATACTCAAATCCACTTGCAAGGAAGGCCAACACACCTTTCGCCTTCCTAATTGCTTGCTGCACTTGAATGCTTGCTGCAGCGACTGGTGTACAAGGACACCCAGGTCTCGTTGCACCTCCCCCTTTCCTAATCTATCACCATTCAGATAATAATCTGCCTTTCTGTTTTTACAACCAAAGTGGATAACCTCACATTTATCCACATTATACTGCATCTGGCATATATTTGCCCACTCACCCAACTTGTCCAAATCACAATGGGCCTCTTCACATCCTCCTCACAGTTCACATCCCCCCCCTCCCCCAGCTTTGTGGCGTCTGCAAAGTTGGAAATGTTACATTTAGTTCCCTCGCCCTAGTCATTAATGTATATTGTGAACAGCTGGGGTCCAAGCACTGATCCCTGCGGTACCCCACTAGTCACTGCCTGCCACTCAGAAAAAGACCTGTTTATTCCTACTCTCTGCTTCCTGTCTGTCAACCAATTCTCAATCTATGCCAGTATATTATCGCCAATCCCATGTGCTTTAATTTTGCATACTAACCTCATATGTGGGACCTTATCGAAAGCATTCAGAAAATCCAAATACACCACATCCACTGGTTCTCCCTTATCTAATCTACTAGTTACATCCTCAAAAATCTCCAGTAGATTTGTTAAGCATGATTTCCCTTTTGCAAACTCATGCTGACTTTGCCCAATCCCGTTTATGCTTCCGGGTGTTCTGCTATCACATCCTTTATAATAAACTCTAGCATTTTCCCCACAACTGATGCAAGGTTAACTGGTCTGTATTTCCCTGTTTTTTCTCTCCCTCCTTTTTTAAATAGTGGGGTTATATTTGCCACCCTCCAATCTGTAGGAACTGCTCCAGAGTCTATAGAATTTTGGAAGATGACCATGCATCCACTGTTTCCAGGGCCACTTCTTTTAGTACTCTGGGATGTAAATTATCAGGCCCTGGGGATATGTCAGCCTTTAAACCCATTAATTTCCCTAGGACTATTTTTTTTAAATAATACTTTTACTAATATACCCACCTTTACCTCATATCCCTTAATATGTTTGGCTAAACAGAACTATCAATCTCAGTTTAAAAGTAACAATTGAACTATCTAGCATCAATTTGTTTGCGGAAGAAAATTCCAAACTTATACCACATTGTGTATAGAAGTATTTCTTAAACACACTCATGACTATGCCCCCTAGTCCTATACTATGAATCAGCAGAAATAGTTACTGTCTATCTACTGCATCCATTCCCCTTAATATCTTTTTTTTTTAAGAGAGATACAGCACTGAAACAGGCCCTTTGTCCCACTGAGTCTGTGCAGACCAACAACCACCCATTTATACTAATCCTACATTAATCCCATATTCCCTACCACATTCACACCATTCTCCTACCACCAACCTACACTAGGGGCTATTTACAATGGCCAATTTACCTATCAACCTGCAAGTCTTTGGCTGTGGGAGGAAACTGGAGCAACTGGCGGAAACCCACGCGGTCACAGAGAACTTACAAACTCCGCACAGGCAGTACCCAGATCTGAACCCGGGTCGCTGGAGCTCTGAGGCTGTGGTGCTAACCACTGCGCCACTGTGCCAAGCTTCAATTAAGTCACCCCTTAACTTTCTAAATTCCAGGGAATACCACCCTAGTTTGTGTAAGCATTCTTCGAAATTTAACCCTTGGAGTCGAGATATCATTCTGATAAATCTACATTGCACTCCCTCCAAGGCCAATATATCCTTCCTGAGGTGTGGTGCCTAGAACTGAACATAATACTCCAGGTGTGGTCTAACTAGGACTTTGTATAGCAGTAGCATGACTTCTACCTGCTTGTTTTCTAGTCGTGTAGATATAAAAGCCAGCATTCCATGAGCCTTTTTAAAATTAATTTCTGTACCTGTTGATCTATGTCCCTGGACCTCCACTGTTTCATGAGCTTCAACTTTAGCTAACTGTCTCTTATGAGGGACTTCATCAAATGCCTTCTGTAAGTCCATATAAATAAACATCTATAGACATTCCCTTGTCCACTACTGTAGTCACCTCTTTAAAAAAAAATTCAATCAGATTCGTCAGACATGACCTACTCTTAATAGATCCATGCTGGCTCTTTCTGATCAGCTGAAAATTTTCAATGTATTCAATCACACTATCCTTAATTATAGACTCCAGTAATTTCCAAACAAATGTTCGGCTAACTGGCTTTTATTTCCTTGGTTTCCCTCACTCACCTTTCTTAAATGGTGGAGTGACAAGTGTAATTTTCCAATCTAAAAGGAACAGTTCCTGAATCGAGAGAACTTTGGAAGATTATAGTTAGGGCATCGGCAATGTTCTCACCTACTTCCTTTAAAACCCATCGGATGGAAACCATCTGATCCCGGGGACTTGTTACTCCTTAGTGCCATTATTTTCTTCATTACTGTTATTTTGCTTATGTTAATTTTGATGAGTTTGTCATGCTGACCTCTTTCTCTACTGTAAATACTGAGATGAAGTAATAATTCAGCATGTCTGCCATTTCCTTATTTTCATTGACAATATCACCACCAGTTTTCAAAGGCTACATTGCTCCTGACCACCCTCTTTTTCCTGATATAACTGTAAAAATGTGTTGATTCGATATCCTTTGCAAGTATCTTTCCTTACTCACAAGGAATATCAAAAAGTTTCTTTTCATACTCCCTTTTCATTACCCTTACTATCTGTTTTGTCACCTTTTCCTATTCTTTGTATTTCTCCCATTCACCAGGATCTGTGCTATTTTTTGTATTTTTATATGTTTTTTCTTTTAGTTTTACGCTGCCCCTTAGTCATCCATGGCTATTTTCTTTGGCAATTAAGGCCCTTGCTCCTTTGGGGTATAACTTGTTTCAGTGTCATATTAAATTCTTTTTGAACACCCACTGATCTTCTGTCATTTTACCTATTAATAGATTTGCCCAGTTTGCAGTGGACAGTCTCTGTCTCATCCCATTGAAGTCAGCCTTAACCAAATCTAGAATCTTAGTAGCTGTTCCACATTTTTCCCTTTCAAACACTATGTTGAGCTTGATCATATTGTGGTCGCTATTACATAAATGTTCACACACCATTAGGTTGTTACCTAAATCTGCTCATTAGTCATTCCCAAAGCTAATATGGCCTGCCTCCTTGTTAGCTCTATGACATATTGTTTTATAAAACTATCCCAGACACAGTCAAGAAATTCACGACCTTTCTGTCATGCGCGAGCCTGCTTATCACAATCTATATAAAAGTTAAAATCTGCCATTAAAACCACTTCACCTTTGCTGTATGCCAGTCTAATCTCAGCATTGATACAATTTACCAGTTCACAGCTGCTACCAGGGGGCCAAAATCCTCTTCTATTTCTTAATTCTACCCATAAATTTTCCACTGCCTTCTTACCTCTCATTATATGCTCTCTTATAATTGAAGTGATTTCATCCTTAATCACGAAGACTACTCCTCTACCATTTTCCTCATCTTTCCTGTAGATCTTATAACCTGATATAATTAGTTCCTAGTCCTAATCGTCTTGCAGCCATATCTCAGTAATGGCTAGCATGCCATACACTCCAAGTTGAATCTGAACCTGCAATTCAGTCAAATTGTTCCTCGTACTCTGCAGTTGTATCAAGAAAGCTTATTTGGACCATGCACTCTAAATTGTCCTTCTGCTCTAATGTTTTATCCAGTGTTTCTTATTTCTCTCTCCTGGTTTACTTACTTGAATTCTTTTTAGTTTTCCCTTTATCTGTTGTGCCTAAAGCACAATTTCTGACCATTATTCTACTCTCTTCCCTTTTGTTTGTTTTTGAACTACCTTTTCCACCTGAGCCCTCCCCCAATTTACTAGTTTGAAGTCCTTATGATTTCCCTCTTTATCCTTTCAGTTAGGACCCTGGTTCCAATCCAGTTCAGTGGAGCCCATCCCATCTCAATGCTACAGTGCCTTCCTGTCCCAGTACTGGTGCCAGTGTCGCATGAACTGGAACTCCCTTTCCCACATATACAATAGATAGAATCACAGAATGTTTACAGCACAGGAGGTCGTCATTCAGTCCATTGTGTCTGTGCTGGCTCTTTGCAAGAGCAACACAGCTTGTCCCACTTCCCTGCCTTTTCCCCGTAGCCTTTCAAATTTCTCCAAACAGGACCTCTTGATACTCTTCCCTATGGTGTTGGCCCCAACATGGATCATAACAAATGGATTCTCCTCCTCCCTCTCCAATATCTTTTCAAGCTGATTTGAGATGTCCCTGTAACCAGGTAGGCAACATACCATGTGGGACTCTTGACTTTGCATAGCAAGGATGCTATCCATCCCCTAATTACTGAAAGCCCTACAACAACCATATTACGCTACCCCTCCTCTCCCACCACCCCCCACTTTGGACTGCCTCCTGCTCCAAGGTGCCACGGTACACTTTGTCTATTCTTTCCACAGTCTTTATCCTTATCTTCACCAGTAGTAAAGCATGTTGTACCTGTTGAACAAGATCAGTTTCTGCGAAACCTTATTCTCTATCTCACCTGGGTTCCCCTTACTCTGTACACTGTCAGTCACACCAACCCTATTCTGAACCTGTACGAGGTGTGACCGAGATATGGAACAAACTGTCCAGATACTTCTCCTCCTCCCTTATATGTTGTCAATGACTCTGAGCCAGAGAGATTCAAGATGGAGAGAACTACTGCAGATCTGTCCACTCAGGACAGTTAGATACGAGGGTACAGATGCACAAACCACTAAAAGTAGCAATTCAGGTTAATAAGGCCATTAAAAAAGAACAAAGCACTGGGGTCCATTCTTAGAGGGATATAATTGAAAAATAGAGAAGTTATGTTAAACTTGCATAAAAACTTGGTTATACCACACTTGGGAAAACTGAACCTTACTGGTCTTCCTATTATAAAAAGAATATAGAGGGACAGGAGAAGATGCAAAAATGATGATACCAGAACTGAAAGGTTTTGCCCATCAGGAAAGACTGAACAGGCTGGGGCTTTTTCTCAAGAAAAAGACTGAGGAGTGACCTGATAGAGGTCTTTAAGAATGTAAGGGGGTTTGATAGGATAGATGCAGAGATAATGTTTCCACTTGTGGGGAAGACCAGAACCAGGGGTGAAGCATATAAGATAGTCACCAATAAATGAAATGGGGAATTTAGGAGAAACTTCTTTACCCAGACAGAAGTCAGAATATGGAATCGCTACCATGAGGAGAGGCGAATAGTATAAATGGAAGCTTGTTAAACACATAGGGGAGAAAGAAATAGAAGGATATGTTGATGGAGGTAGATGAAGGCAGCTGGGAGGAGGATTGTGTGGAGCATAACCACTGGGGCATTCACAGTAAATTAACTGCACCTGTACATGACTTATACAAGTACAATATGAGTGTTCATTGAAATGGGAAAAAAAAGCACAACACCGAATGGTAAATTTACTAATGCTGTCATCCTTACTTATATTACTGGCATGGAACTGTAGAAATACACTAAGACCTGGACAATATCCTGGCTTGGGCTGATAAGTGGCAAGTAAGATTTGCACCACTCAAGTGCCAGGCAATGACCATCTCCAACAAGAGAAAATCTAACCATCTCCTCTTGACATTCAATGACATTACAATCGCTGAATACCCAATTATCAACATCCTGGGGGTTACCATTGACCAGAAACTGAACTGGAGTAGCCATATAAATACCGGGGCCTCAAGAGCAGGTCAGAGGCTAGGAATCCTGCGGCAAGTAACTCACCTCCTGACTCCCCAATGTGTGTCCACTATCTACAGTGCACAAGTTACAAGTATGATGGAATACTCTCCATCTGCCTGGACGGGTGCAGCTCCAACAACACTGAAGAAGCGCGACACCATCCAGGGCAAAGCAGCCCATTTGATCGGCACCCCATCCACAAACTTTCACTTCCTCCACCACTGACACACAGTGGCAGCAGTGTGTACCATCTACAAGATGTACTGCAGCAACGCACCAAGGCTCCTTAGATAACACCTTCCAAACCTGCGACCTCTACCACCTAGAAGGACAAGGACAGCAGATGCATGGGAACACCACCACCTGCAAGTTCCCCTCCAAGCCACACACCATCCTGACTTGGAACTAAATCACCATTCCTTCATTGTTGCTGGGTCAAAATCCTGGAATTCCCTTTCTAGCAGCTTTGTTGGTGTATCTTCCCCACATGGACTACAGCGGTTCATAAAGGCAACTTACCACCACCATCTCAAGGTTAATTAGGGATGGGCAATAAATGCCGGCCTAGCCAGCGATGCCCACATTCCAGAAACGAATTTTTTTTAAAAGGCCACATGACTCGTTTCTGTGCTATAAATACTATATAATACACATCACCCCTGTGCTCACTAACCTACATGGACTCCAGGTCTGGCAACACTTTAATTTCAAAATTCTCATCCTTGTTTTCAAGTCACACCATGGCCTTGTTCCACCATCTCTCTCAAAATCTCCTCCAGGCTTACAAACTTCAGAAATCTCCGCGCTTGTTCAATTCTGGCCTCTGGCTAATCCCTGATGTTCATGGTCCCACCATTGGTGGCTGTGCCTTCAGCTGCTTCGGCTTTAAGCTCTAGAATTCCCTCAATAAATCTCTCATCTCCCTACCTCTCTCTCCTCCTTTAAGACCTGCTTCTTTGGCAAAGCTTTTGACCACTTGTCCTAATATTTTCTTATGTGGATTGGTGTCAAGTATGTTTGATAACTGCTCATGTTAAGCACCCTGGGATGTTTTACTACACATAAGGTGCTATTTCAATGCAAGTTGTTGTTGTAATACAAGTAAGGATGACAGTATTAGTAAATATACCATTAGACGTTATGCTTTTGCTTTCAATTTCAAAGAACACTCAGCTATTGTCCTTGCGTAAATGAGTACAGGTGTAGTCAATTTACTGCGAATGCCCCATAATTGACACTTTGACAATACTTGTGCAATCCATCAAGCATGAGGAATGGTACCCAATTGCAATAAACAAAACCTGAGAAACTTAGACCATGAATAATTGCAACCAACTGATCCATTGGCTTTAGTACATTTCATGTCTGGTGATAAATGCAGGCATCTAGACAGTTGCAAAAGGGAGGAGCTCAAAGAAGATGATGAACTACTAACACATTGCCGATAAAATTGTAGAATGACCAGAATGCATAATGTATCTTTGCCATTTACCAAAACTGGTTTCAGGGAAAACATACAAAATCATAGGAACATGAAAAAACTTTTTCCTCGGCAAGTTTTGAAGGCCGGAAGGCCATCACTGGCAAATTATTCCACGTTTATATTTTTTTTTACTGTTTGACTTTGCTATTTACTCCCAAATTTATAAATTTTAAATTAGGTCACCTAGTGTTCTCTGGACTGCTGGTCAATCTGGTCTTGTTTGGGATTTTTGACTATTTTGCCACAGAAGGAGTTTTAGTATAATTTTATGTCATGTCAGGGGACAAGTAGCAAAATGGATATTTAGCTGGCTGCAAGATAGAAAGCAGAGTGTAGGAGTAAAGGGTAGCTATTCAGTGTGGCAGAAGGTAGAAAGCGGGGTACCCACAAGGATCAGTGCTGGGAGGACTGTTGTTCACAATTTACATCAACAATTTAGACTTTGGATTCAAAAATGCAATTCCTAAATTTGCAGATGACACCAAATTAGGCAGGGTTCAGAAGGATTGCAAAAAATTATAAGACGACATTAACAAACAGGCAGAATGGGCATTTAATTGGCAAATTAATTTCAACACTGACAAATGTGAGGAATTAAATTTTGGTAAGGAGGCCACATGTTACTTGGAAAATAAGAATCTAAATGGGGTAGAGGAGCAAAGGAATATGAGAGTACAAATACGCAATTCACTAAATAGCAACACAGGTTAGTCAGGCCATAAAAAAGGCAAACCAAGCATTTCGGGTTTATTTCTAGAAGGATAGAATTGAAAAGTAGAGACCTTATGCTAAACTTGTATTGAACCTTGGTCAGAATTCACTGGAGTACTGTGTATAATTCTGATCACCATGTTATAAAAAGGATATAGAGGCACTGGAGAGGGTGAAAAAATGATTTACAAGGATGATACCAGAAATGCAAGGTTATACCAATCAGGAAATGTGGATATGTTGGAAAAGCTGGGTCTATTCCCTTGGAGAAGAGAAGATTAAGAGGAAATTCAATACAGGTGTTCAAAATCATGAGGGGTCAAGACAGAGTAGACAGGGAGAAACTGTTCCCATTGGCAGAAGGATCCAGAACCAGAAGACACTGATTTAAGGTGATACGAGGAAAAATGTTTTTATACAGCGAGTGATTAGGATCTGGAATGCACTGCCTGGGAGTGTGGTGGAGGAAGATTCAATCGAGGCATTCAAAAGAGAGCTGGATAATTATCTGAAGAGAAAATATTTGCAGAGCTAGGGAGAAAAGGCTGGGAAGAGGGACTAGATGAGTTGCTCTTGCAGAGAGTCAGCATGGACACAACGGGCCAAACGGCCGCCTTCTGTGCTGTAACCATTCTTTGATTCTTTGAGGAAAGGACGAACTGGCTGGGTCTCTTTTCTCTTAAAGAGAAGGCTGCGGGATGACCTTCAAGAGGCATGTAATTTTTAATAGAATAGACAGTGATTCCATTTATGGGGAAGAGCAAAACTAGAGGCTGTCAATATATGATAGCCACCAAAAAATCAATTAGCAAATCAGAAGGAACATCTTTACCCAGCGAGTGACGAGAATGTGGATTTCATTAACTACAGGGAGTGGTTGAGGCACATAGGATAGATGCATTTAAGGGGAGGCTAGATAAGCATATATGAGAGAAGGGAATAGAGGGTTATGCTGAGAGTTAGATGAGGAAGTATAGGAGGAGGCTCGGTTGGACTGAATGGCCTGTTTCCATGTTGTATATTCTATGGAATTCTATGTACGTAATATTTGTGTGTGTTTTTTTAAGTTAAATGTTACTCTCAAGTTGTGGGGAAAGTGGGGTAACAATCTGGTCTATCATCATGTCCAATATTTGACCTGGGGTGGATTTTGCTTTAAGCTATGTCTTTCTGATCTGAACTCAAGCTCAGAACTTTACAAGTTAATTCACAAAGATGCAAACTCCTCCTAGCTGCTTTTAACATTTTAAAATGCTAGGGCGGCTGGAACAAAAAAAAGTGATTAATGTATTAAGATACCATTGAAATAGTTTTTCATAATGACCCTCGACAATAGGTGAGATGTGTTATCTTGCTAAATATTGCCTCAAACCCTTTGGGATAATTTTTTCTCTCCCCCACGGTGGGTTTGGAGGCGGGGAGAATATAAAATCAGGTGAGATGGTGGCGCGGCGTTCCCGCCACCATCAAAATTTAGTCCGGAGTGTGAAGGCCTGTGAATGGCTTTCCCGTCCCACCACTAATTGAGGCCCTTAACTGGGCAATTAATACCCAATTAAGGGCCTCTTCCCACTGCAGCCACAATTAGCGATGCGGTGGGTGGCCCTGTTGCTGGACGGGAAGCACGCCACGGAAAACCGTGCGGGCTGCTTCCCGGCTCTGGGGGTGGGGCGGGTGGCGGTCACTTGTTAAAAGGTTCTTCGTGCCACCCCCCTGCCCGTGTTGCCGACCCCCCCCCCCCCTCCCCACCAGAACTTTCCTGCCCTGACCTACCCAAGGCCTGGTTCCAGCGGCACTCCTTGGCCTCCAGTGGGTACACTTGCAGCAGCAGCCACCGTCACTGCGGTGGTGCTGCAGCTGCCGGCCTCTGATTGGCTGGCATCTCTGTGAGGGTGGGACCTCCAGCGCCAGGGTCTTTGATCCCGCAGAAGGCCCGCCACTGTCCACTTAAGTGCCCGATTGACATGAAATTTGGCGGGCCTTCTGCAGAGAAGGCAACATGGGGATCTCAGCATCAGTTTCCCCGGACGTCAAAACCACCGTTTCCAGGATAAAATTCCCCCATTTGAGTCTCTTACCCCCATTCCCACATCCCTCTATTTTACCTCTTGGTATCTGGCAAGTCCTCCATTAACTGCTGCATCAATGACACCGTTGAGACACATGGTCAGGGGATTTATATTCTGCATCTGTCTTGACTGACACTGGGTAATTAGGGTTCGCAGTTGTTGGTTCTTGTTCTCCAGTACCTCAATTGCGTTTTCAAGTGGACTCATTTCAATCTAGAAACACATTTCCCATGGAAGTCAGACTTCTTTTTAAAAAAAATTTAGAACAAGATATCAGAATATGTAGGGGAATTTTCTAGTAACTTTTGTTTCAGCCCATTTTATTATTTTATTTCGAAAAATGCTACAGTCTAAATTTAGCACAAAGATGATACATTTGTCTTGTCCAGCATTTTTACAGTCGAGAAATTTACAATAGGCTGCTTGAACTCACCACTTCCCGTCTATCCACTTCAAACCAACGGGAAATACCTGGTAAACTTTGAACCAATGTCAAAGTAGTCCGCTCAACCCACAGGCTCTAACAGAAAGGAGAGAGAGGGAGACAATTAAATGTTTTGAAATCAATGTTAAAACCCACTTAATTAAAACCCCTTAATATTAACAACTTTTACACCTTTCAGTCTTACCGTTTTCACGTCTGATAGACTGAAAATATAATGAAGTAATTATCCCTGAATTCAAGCTCAGATCTCAAAGGTAACAGGTCAGTGTCTGAAATCACCAAGTCTCATCAACATCAAGTTAGACTTAAAATAAATATTTAAATTTATTCTCATGGTACTCACATACAAGAAAAGTGCATACCTTGAACTCGTTTTCTTTGTCCTTGATTCCTTTGTGGAATGGTCTATCATATCTGAACCTCCAGATATTGTTGACCCGATAAAAACTCTTAATATGGTCAGGTATAGCTTCTTTCTGCAGTATCTCATGATTATCAGGGATGGGAATAACTGCATAAATCTGCAGATCTGTATATCAGCAGTTAAGAAAGTGACCAGAAGCTTAATAAGCTAATTAAAAATGCAGGATATAAAGCATTAAAAAAGATCCTGAGATGACGATCAGTTCTTTCAGAACTTAAATACAGAAACTAAACATTAGAGTTGAAATTAAAACAGGAAATGCTAGAAATATGTAGCCTATTTATTGGTGTCTGCAAGAAGAGTTAACATTCAGCTGTTGTGCTTTTGTTGGAACTGGAGATGAGAAAATATTAGTTGAAATTACATTCCAATGCTTGTTAAATATGCAACTTTTAAGCAAGTCCGGAAAGGAGAAAAGACCCTACAAACTGCACTTTAAAAAAGCTATGATGAGAAGATACTGTTGAACAAGGGGAAATTATTACATTAATCGTCATGGAGAGGTGGGGGAATACACAGACAGAAAAGACTGATTTTAGCTTTGAGCAAATGGGTGGGTTTTGATTGAATTAAAATCTTGTCCCAAAATTGCCAAAATGATAAATACAATTGTCAAGGTCCAAAGGGATAAAGAGAAGTGCCAGAAGCAGTTAAATAACATCAAAGGGAGAGTAGGAGACACCCGGCCACCATTGCAAGATAGTGTTGGCACAGCACTAAGCCTGAACTACACAGTGCTCCACTCAAAGTGTGCATGAGTCCGAGGTGAAAAAATGCACAGATGATGTGAAACTTTTATTTATACCTCTGAAACAGACTTCACACCCATTGGATCGTAGATTTGAGTTTTAGTTTGGATATTGGACATCTTTAAACTATACAAGTGAATGTCATTTTATGGCTCATGACACTGATGCTTACAGATTTTATCTTGGCTTATAAGAGAAATAAGATAAACATGACAAAGTGTTCTATTTGATTACAACAACCCAAAAATACTTCCACTTCCAGTTGGAGGTTCAGCCATATAGATTATCACTTCCACTTTTTTTTTTAAATTAAAAAATTGTCTGTTTACCCTGCATTTTGGAGAGCTACATCCAAATGAGTCAGGTGCCTTCTGTAGACTTAAGTCTCACTCATGAGACTAATATTTATTTATTTTGGTTTAAAAATGTAGCGTAGTTCGATACACCATTCTTTAAAACAACTGTAGCTCGTAATCATAGTTCTTTTAAATGGGTTTGCAATTTGGCTCATTTTGTGATAAAACTTTCCTCTTAACATTTTTGTCTTCAAAGGTTCAATGGTAGCACTTATCTCTGAGTCAAAGGTTCGTGGGTTCAAGTCCCACTCCAGAGACTTGATCACATAATCTAGGCTGACATTTCAATGCAGTACTGAGGGAGTGATTCTAGGCGCCACCATCCAACCCATGAACTGTATGTAGCCTGGTACGTGGGGAAGTAGTGTGTGTGGCTAAAAGTGGTAAATAAGTGTCCACAGCAGGGAGGTGGGATGTATTGAAGCAGCAATGTGGTGTAATTGAACTGATAAAGGGGAAGTGAATGTAGTGAAACCTGCAAGGTGGTCATTAAGACATGTCTAAACTATAACTAAGTTTGTAACTGACGTGCCTTGTGGGCTGGTTGCTTGGAGACCGGGGATCAGCGGAGTGAGGTAATGCCTTGTTATCAGACAAGGGCTGGAGAACAATGTGGTCAAAACTTGAGCGATAAGGCTACCAAAAATAACTAGATGTTAAAACCAGTGAAAGGTCGACCGACTGTGGCTGACGTAGCACACCCGCAGTGTTAACAACAGCTGACCAACCAATCACTGTACATTGGGTAGTCAGGTCTGGCCCATCCCGAGCTGATCACACAGGTAGCACGCATAAACCAGGGTATAAGAAAGTATGCTCTGAAGTGCTGGCTAGCTAGCTCAGGACTAAGTAGTCTGATCAACTACTTAGAGAATTGGAAGGGGAAGACTTCACTGCTCCGTTCCGACTCTCGGATAAAACTAAGTAACCTAGCTTGCGTGGATGTGAGAGTATAATCTCTGTTGAAGATAAGATTTGGAAATGCTGAATAAACGTGCTATGTGTGAACAATAATTTGGTAGTCTTGAGCAGTTGATACCCAGAGTAAACCTCTGGACCAGTCGTGGGGATAGACTATATGATGCACTGTCAGAGGTGCCAACTTTCGGATGCCCCACCTATCCCCTCAGCTGGACATAAAAGACATGGCAGTATTTTTAAAAGCCAACAACCTGGTGTCCTAATCAATATTTATCCCTCAACCGAGATCACTAAAACAAATGATCTGGTCGCAATCACATTGTTGTTAAGGACTTTGTTGTGCGCAAATTGGCTGCTGCATTTTCAACATTACAACAGTGACTAGGGGCTGAATTTTACAGACCCCCCCCCGATGTTAGGGTTTGTGGCGTGGTGGTGGGGAGGGGGGGGGGGGGGTAGAGGAGGAAAAAGTAAAATGCCTCCGGGAGAAGGCTGCCACAGGCTCCGATGCTGCCGGGAAGGCCTGGCCCAATATTGCCGGCAGTGGCAAGGCCTCATGGCGGCCCCCCGTCACTTGGCAACCGGACCACCATTTGCATAGTTAAATAAATGTAAATAAGTGCATTAATTAGACTTGCGTTCCCACCATCTGTCCCGGTGCGATCTTCCTGCTGCTGGCCAGCACTCACGCACCTTTGGATCTCCGTTTGGGGAAATGAGACGGAACACTGCTGGGGTGGGGGGGTTGGTGGAGGTAAGCTTCTCAGTGCGGGGGGGCAGAAATGGGATCAAAGTGACATCATTGGTATAGGGGATGGTGGAAATGGTTAAATGGTTTTCGGTTAAAGTTTATGCACTTGTGGGGGTGGGGGAGGTCAGGTGGACATGGTAAGTGTTTTGGAGGGCAGAAGGCAAGCAATTAATTTTATGGTTATGGGGGAGTGGGAGAGGGGCAAAATAAATGTATTTTTTTCTACTCACTGTTTCTTTAAATATTAAATTTAACAGTAGGGCTCAAAGCCCTTTAAAAGTTACGCCAGTGCCTGTGCACAGGCAGCAGAATGAAGAAGATTGTACAGTGGGACAAGGCCGTAAAAGAAGACAAAGATCATAAGTGTCATGTTTTGGGGGACCAGGAAGCAGTGTTCAGAAAAGTCATGGGACAGGATACATGTGACAGAATTTGGACAAGTTGTAGTTTACAAAGGTTGTCTGGAATGAAAATGTTTCAGTCTCTTACCATACTGGATTGAAATTTGTAGAAATTTCCTCCAATTGAAACACACTTAATTCATCAAAATGCAGCTAAAGTGAGTTACCAATATTCTGGGTTTTTCTGTTGACTCATGTCACACATCCTTGGGCGTCTCAAAGGTAAAATTGTCCTTGACCTTGTCTGCGGAACTCAGAAAAGTTTGGGAAATTGGACTGGGCTCCTATAACCAGCATTTAACGAGGTTCCAGTGCTGTGTGGTATCTCCAACATGTAGCTAACAAGTGCCACCAGTATATGATTCTCTATGATTAGTCTACAACACAAACTCAAAATGTAATAAAGGATTGGGCTAAATTGGTCAAGAGTGAAATTCAGACTCAAGATACTATCTCCTCCCCGATTTCCCAAATAAGGAACATTATGAGGAAAGAAAAATCTGATTTTTAAGATAGAATGATAAATATTTACTCATATTTATGAGCCCTTTTGGATCATGGTTGTCCAGTTTGCAATGCAGCCTTAACATCCTTAGAGTTGCAAGCTTCATCAATGGACATATTGGGCTGAAATTTATGGTGCTGCCACAAACAATGGCGGTCCGCACGTCGCAGAGCTGCCACAATATTCAGCGCGGTGGTTCATTTAAGTGGCTGGGGCGGACCGCCCACCCCGATGACGAGGAGGCGTCAGGCAGTCCGTCCCCAGCAATGGCGTCAGCTGCCTTTGTGCAGGCGCGGACGCCATCTTTAAAGGGCTTCGAGCTCTACCATGCAATTTACATATTTAAAGAGAAAGTGATGTCGAAAAATAAATTGATCCTGACCCTCTCCCACATCCCCCCCCTCCCGCACTGCAATAACCATAGATATAATTATCCGGTCTCTCCCCCCGGAAATACTTACCTTCTGCACCTGACCTCCCCTCCCCACAAAGTTCATCAACTTTAAATTTTACCCCTTCCCACCATCCCCTACACCAATGAAATGAGTCTGATGCTGCTCCCCCCGACTGCACTGAAAAGCTTGCCTGCTTCCCCCCTCACCATCAGTGTTCTGCCTCGGATCCCCCGTCACCGGCACCAATATCGTTCCGGGATGGACAGCGGGAGCGTAAATTTAATTAATTCCTTTATTTAAATTTATTGACATATGTTAATGACGCTCCCGTTGCCAAGCAGCGGGAGGGGGGGGCGCCACAAGGCTTCACCGCCGCTGGCAATATTGGGCTGGGCCTTCCTGTGCCGATGCCCGTAGTGGGCCTCTGCTGGAGGCATTTTCTGCCCCTCGCCCCCACCACGACCCCTGACATCTGGGGGATCTGTAAAATTCTCCCCGTTGAAAATCCTTACTCAAAATTTGCATTCTAACAAGATTAAAAGCATTCAAGCAAATAGTTCTAAAATCCATTTAGCCATTAATCCTTGAAGACAATAACAAAAGTAATTTTGAAAACATGTAATTTTCTGTCTCTGGTAAAAGTACCCTGAAACATGACAATATACTTCCTCAGGATTCAGCTGCAAGTGTCTGTCAACCTTTTTTAATCGACAAAAGCAAATGAAACTGGTTTATAACCACCAAAGATTAGCAGTGAGAAACTACAAGGAAAATACTTAGTGCAGCACTACAAAGGGCATTGCATACACCTTTGCTAATATATTAATAGTAGTTAGTCCACTTGCCTGACAAAACAAGCTACTAAACAAAAAATCACTGTGATGTGAACTATGATGCCATGATTAGTGACAAAAAAAATCTGTCATCACAAATAGGATTTGTGCTACTTTGAATAGGACACGACAATGCACTGAAAGTTGCATTTATGGGTTAGGGCCAATAAAAATCTGAAATTTATTAGAAAACAGAAAATATAGATGTTATTAAAACATGATTGGTATTGTTGCTTTTCCAGTACTATCATTCACTGCAGGAGAAATACTGTGGCAGTAATTTAGATTTCTCTGACTCATAAAGAAAGCCATTTTGTACATTAACTGATTAAATTTTTTGTATTTTACCATATTTCATGGAAGGTGGGGGTTGGGAGGGGTAATCACAAACTAAAATAAATCACTAACAATCTTATCTGCTCGAGATTTTATTTAAAGATGTGTTGTTCCAACAGGAAGTACCTGCCATCTGTTTTGTATTATTTTTACTGCTCGGATTGTGTTCTATCTTTAATCATTGCACTATGTAACGATACGCAGTTTAAGAACAGATCTAATCTACATTTTTCCACATCATTATTTGCTACTTTTCAGAAAATAGCACAGAACTCAGCATGTGATTAAATTAGAAAAACACCTTTTCAGCCTGAGAAGGTCAACTAATGAAATGCACTGCACATAAAAAATGTTTCTTTCTAAAATTCTTTACACAAGTTGTCAACTATTACATAAATTTGAAAAAGTTCAGAGGAATTGCAGTTTTATAGATAGTCTGATAAATTGTAGTTCATATACTTCCCTAAATTGATTACAAAAACTGTCCAGTTCAAACACTAATAGTTATGTATATTACAAAAATTTTTGCTGATATTATACCCCCATTATAACTGCATGCTTTCCAACTGAAATATATGACATGTCAGAATTTGTTATGCTTGAACAGGAACCTTGAGGTTATTGAAACATGAGACATAGCTTGTGCTTCAACATGCCATATTTCAGCCTAATCCAACTTCAACCGTTAGGATAGTGCTGTAATCATTGTAGTTTAACAAATGACACTGTCTCACTTTTAAATTGCTGTTAAGTTTAAGAATGTGGATTCTTTTTAAAAGCAAATTATTGGCCAATGTGACGATCCAATAAAAATGTTT
The DNA here is from genome assembly GCF_036365525.1 of Heterodontus francisci. NCBI lineage: Eukaryota > Metazoa > Chordata > Chondrichthyes > Heterodontiformes > Heterodontidae > Heterodontus > Heterodontus francisci. The sequence continues at coordinate 40,878,761 of NC_090388.1, read as the reverse complement.
CTTCTGGTAGAGTATCCCTTTGGAGACCAGATTGTGGTGAGTGAGGAAACTTTCTGATAACTCAAAACACCTGCTGTGGGTCTAATAAAGTAAGGTTATTGACACCATCACTGGAGATGGCTGCAAGATAGATTATGCCAGCTGTACAAAACTGCAGGGGAGATGAGAAGTAGAGAAATTGGGATATACTTTAAGAATTTTATTTCATCTACTGGAAGGATCCTTTCTAATTTTAGAGACCCATAACTTTTGTATGATATATATTGAACAACTATATGCAACAGTGCTGGGCTTTCAACAAAGAGATGTGAAGAAGATGAGTTATGTGGGTATTTGTCAAGACACCTGGTCCAGCAACTGACCTGCGGGCCTTTCCACATTGTTCATACACCCAAATATGCACCTGATGGTAGTGAATCAAACATCCAAATTGCCAGCATCTTCGGAAATGGATTGTCCTGGATGAGAAGACTAGTTTGGAGGTTGGGGATTAATTTTAGTTTGTGGGGACGGTGGAGGGGGATCTGGGGGTAGAGGAGGAAAATAACATTAAAAATACATAGAAAATAAAAACTAGGATGCAGTGCGTTACAAAACAGTAAGATAACAAGGATGTGACTGCAGAAATTTCTTGAACAAAGTTTAAGTGTGTATCAACTTCATCTTGACCTGGAAACGTTTTATGTCTCTGGAAAAAAAATCCAGTTTTAAATATATATGACAGCATATAAAGGTGGGTAGGAGTAGTTTTATGGACAATCTTTCTTGATTTTTTTTGTTGCAAGGAGTGGCTGAGATGACAGGTTTCTACAATCAAATCAAAATTCTAACTGAAGTGCAATCATTACAGGCACTTTAATTGCAGCAGTATTAACTTTTATTACTCATTTAAAGTTAGCAACATCCTCCATATTTAATGCAACAAAAAAAATTCTAAAGAAAAATATTCCATTAGTAAGAGAATTCCTATATTAATCTGTATACATTAGATATATTTTCTGATTCTTGTTCATCTATATAGACTTCACGATAATGACTAAGATGAAACCTATCTCCTTTCTACACTTAATAGGTTTAAAACAACTCATCAGCACAGGACCCCTTCTGTTTCACTTATGACCCATTCCAATCTGTTCTTAGGATACACTGTGCATCAGCCTGAAAAATGGTCTCTTCAGGCTGGTTGGCATGCTGCATAGCAATTGCATGTGGGAACTCATTCAACATTCGCTGTTGGAAGGCCTCCAATCGCTCATAATCATGTCCTCGACAGACAAACTCCTTGTTCTGTTGGAGGTGAAAAATGAGGAAGCAATTATCTGACAGACACTTAACACAGTACGACACAATCTAAGGGATATACGCATTTTGTCAGTGATGTGTGGCGACAGGCAGAGAGGTCCATGCTAAATGCTATAGGAATTTCAAAAAGGAAGAGGGGGGGGGGGGGGTGGGTGTCCCTCTGTGTGACTGTGGAAACTGCATATACAATTCTAAAACTATTTAATAATTCAGATTTAGCAACAGATAACGCACCAATAAATATCTTCAATCGTCTGCAAGCAAAGGAGGAAAATCCCTGAAATGTCTGCCAGTCTTCTGATGTACCAAGTGATAGAGTGTTGATTATACCTGCAGCTTAAGTAATAACAAGCTTGTGCTCCACTGAACCTCAATGTAACTTCATGTCATGGGTTTTTTACAGGGCTATTTTTGAGCAATCAACTTTTCTGAAGCAGTGTCAGCTTTTGCTAGTTTTCCAGGCTAGTATATATAGTTGAATGCTGCAAGAAACATACATTCTGCAGATCACATTTCAATGCAGCATGCCATATTGCTAGCTTAGAAAACCGGATAGCCTTCAGATATCGTGGAAGATTGAGTTGCTCAAAGCGTAACCCAAATTAAGCTAGAATAAAATAGAGTAGAGGGTAGGCAGCGGCAATAAAGCAGATGAGCTGACATGCTGAGACAAGGCAGCACATGTTGCTCCCACTGTCACTCTCATGGAGTTGGGACTCAGCATTTCACTCATCTGCAGGAGTGCAAACTGCAGAAGGTGCTTGATGCCTTTAAAGCTACAACATATGTTCCAATCATCTGTGATTCCAAGGCAGAGCAAAGGTTTGAGCTCATTCTCCAAGGTAGACTGAAGGATGCTGGTGCTTTGAGAGATAACAATGCACAGGCTGGAAGTAAAGTTATTTGCACTTTCATCTTTGGCAGGCCTTCCAATACCTGATATAACTGCTTGTGTAAAAGAAGCAGTTTTCTTCTCATTTCTGGACCCCTAAAATCTTTACCTCTGTCCTCCTCAGCAAAGCTATGAAAGGGCCTCACCCTCTGGTAAGGTGTCTCTTGAATTGTCTCTGCTACTGCTGTATAGTGCTGGGTGTACATCATGTACCTATCCCTCTGCCTCATATCTTCACCCAGCCTGGGTGTCAAAGTTTATGCTGGCGTTTTGGAGTGATGGAGTGTGTGGCAATGCCTCCTCAAAAGGAATCGATTCCTCTGAGGTGTCTTCAAGCACTGTGGCTGTTGAGAAGGGCTTACAGAAAAAAACATGACTTTGGATGGCACAGACAAGCTGGATAGTATCAGATGACATGTATCACAATTCAGCTTCATCGTGCATTTCTCAGAGGTTCATGAAGGAATTTTAATGATAATTGGGGTCCCTATTCATAGCAACTCCAGCCTTGAAATCTCCTGTCCTGATAGCTCTTGCAGGCCCACTGATCTCGAGGACTTGCTACTCCAGCTCCAACAGCACCATGAGGTGGGGTGGTCCTCACACAGTCTTCGTTCTCTCCCTGTTGATGTACGCTGTCTTGTCCTGCAGAGAGAGAGGGTGAGGGTTAGTGAGTGTCTCACACAAATACACAAAGCTGGCACAGACACAATGGGCCAAATGGCTGTATCGTTCTATGAAAGGAGTGCAAATGTGTTGGGCTTCAGCTTGTTCTGCAGATGCTGAGGGAGAAGGAACAAGAGGCAATCAGGATAGAGAGAGACGCTTAATTGAAAGCAGGTCTATGGAGTGTGGTGAGGAAGGAGCCATGAGAGGGCAGTACGTGTGCAAAGGCTAGCAAGTGAGAAGATAATGGTGCTCATGAGTTCTGTGAAAGGAGCAAGATACAGGTGCCTGAATACTTGCAGTGAGAATGAGTGTTTGTAGTAAGAATGAGAAGTAGTATAGTGTGGACTTGTGAATAACTGTTGAAGGATTTGATGAAAGGAATTGGTGGGGTGACGGTTGGGGATAGGCTGTTGTGATAAGGAGGGCTGAGGAACTATACTCACCCTTGCTACTCTTGAGGTAACTGAAGTGCTTCCTCCAGTGTAGACAGGTCTTGGCAGTGATGCTTCTGGAGCTGACAACCTCAACAGTCTCTCACCATGCCAGACGGACTTGGTGTTTCAGGATCCTCCAGGTACTGGCTGGAAACAGAACATCTCTCCTCACTCTGGTGGACCTTCATGGAGGCCACAGAGAACCTGGGAGCTCACCTGCAACTAAACTTTCAGCAGTTTCTTGCTCCACCATTCCAACAGTGAAGTCTTGCAGAAGGGATCATCACCTTGCTTTAAGTAGCGCACTCCTGCTTTAAATAGGCTACTTTATGAATTGCAGTCTGAAAGTGGGTCAGTGAGCTGAGTGGGTATCCCACTGGTGAGGTTGTAATAAGGCCTGGGAGTTAAAAAAAAAAAAAAAATACCCCAAGCCAGTTTATGGCTGCAGTAGGTACATTTTGAACTGACAGCAAAACCCACCTGCTAAAAACTGGCTAGGGACCTATAAATCTAATGCTCCAGTGCAGCCACTACTGTAAATTCCATGCTTCACAGTTTTCCATATATGTGGAAGAGTACTCCGCTTTGTAGAAAATGCTTCCTGAAGCAGTAAGTGATATTTAAGTACTAATACTGGAGTGTGGTACAACTGCATTAGGATCATGATTGCAGAAGGATTAACAAAGATAATCTGCAGACTGGTTCAAATAATAGGGTTACTAGATTAAAAAATAAGATCTCAAGAATAAAGGGTTAAAAACCTAAGAAATGTTCCATGAAACATATGGAAGCAAATAGTATAAATGGATCCATGAGGCATTTTGGAGAGAATAAAATGAGGAATATGGTCAGAAGGGTTAATTAAAAGAGAATCTGCAATGTTTGGTCTAATAAATTAAGTTTGTCCTTCTACAAGCCAAGTTCCTGATCTATAGGGAGATGACAGGCAAAGCCAAGTGCTTCTCTATATGGAGGAGAGGAAATTGGACAGTCACACCAGAAGTCTCTTGTGCTAGTAGTTTTAGAGCAGCATTGACAAAGGTCTAGGAAAAAGTCATCCTATCATCCCTCATGCTCAAAAACACAACAAAGTGAAAACTCAGGAAATATCATTTTTATTAAAATCCTATATATTGTCTTTTCTTTTGAGTGATCAGTGATGAGAACTACCAACTCCATAGTGCTCTGACTATGGTGGCATGCAATAAATATGTGAATTCAGAATTCAAAATGGATTTACAACTATAAGAATAACAGTGGCATTGGCATAAGGGGTCAACACAAATGTGCTCTAAATTAATCATAATTAGTGTGGGTTTTAATAATCCACCCACAACCTCATACACAAGTAGGCTTTTATGTTTTAAGACAATGGGGGTGTAGCAAAACGCTGAGCAACGTAATGATTGTGAGGGACAAATCATAAAATATGTATGTATATATACACACACACTTTATATGTATGTATGTATGTAAGAAATAGTTTTCATTATATTCAATCATTTTGCTCATTAAAATTTTCTGGCATTTTCCCAAAAAAAACAGCCCCAGTGGTTAAGATTTCTGGTTTGCAAACCAACAAAAATGTAGGAGGATCATGACCAATTACCCATTATATAAAGCACTATCACTTCATTGTATCCCTCTTTCATAATTTTTTTAAAGAATAAACCTTTTTAATTGGTCTAAATAAAGGAAAATTATCTTTTTTGCTTTTAGATTCTAATCTTCCTGTGCCATGCATCATTTCCTCAGTCAAGAGATGGCCTGCTGCCTGATCAATGTTCAATGCTGCTCTCCTAGCGGCTGTTAGAACATACTGCCAGGTTGACTAGGCGTCGAAACTCTATGTCTAATTACTTTATATAGACAATCATCCACTTCTTCTGGATTGTTTCATTATTGGGGAGAAAATGCTTTGCTTTCTCCCCTTTTTTGGATGTCCGCATATCACATGCCATCCGCAGCTGGGAAGCCGAGGGGTCGATTTGCTCCCAGGCTTTTGCCAACGCTTTCAATTCCTGAGGCAGATGTGCCTTGCTCTCCTTTTGGTATTTTTCCACAGTGAAACAGTTGAGATCCAGAGCTCGTCACATGGAAGATGAAGGATGCAAACCCATATCTGAATATTTGTAGCAGCTTCAAACCACTGTATTTCTCAGAATTCTTAGTTAAAGTTTTAAAGAAAGAAGAAAAAAAGTGTGTCATTCATTGTGTTGTGTATTTCTAAGGCTATCCTTCCTTTGTGCAAACAATGGGGTAGATTTTGATCTTTGGGCAATCGACAGCAGAATGATGAGGCAATGCTTCATACATTCGGCCAAATGCTCTTTCAGTGGTGTCATTTTGGGGCTCTGGCCTTATGAAAATCTGGGCCTGAGCTACCGCAAGCAAGGTAAATTCTATGGAGCAGGGTGGACAGTGTGATCAATGTACCTGCTAAGCTGCTCAGGTGCCTGGCCGCACAGCAGCCTGGAAGGTGCTGCACAGAGGCCCTAGAGGAGTATAGAAAGTGTAGGGGGGGTACTTAAAAAAGTAATTAGGAGAGCGAAGAGGGGCATGAAAAAACATTGGCGGACAAGATAAAGGAAAATCCCAAGGCATTTTATAAGTATATAAAGGGCAAGAGGATAACCAAGGAAAGAATAGGGCCTATTAAGGACCAAAGTGGCAATCTGTGTGTGGAGCCAGAGGACGTAGGTGAGGTTTTGAATGATTACTTTTCATCGGTGTTCACTATGGAGAAGACCGATGCAGGTGTAGAGATCAGGGAGGGGGATTGTGATTTACTTGAACAAATTAGCATTGAAAGGGAGGAAGTATTAGCTGTTTTTAGCAGGATTAAATTGATAAATCCCCAGGTCCAGATGAGATGTATCCCAGGCTGTTATGTGAGGCAAGGGAGGAGATTGCAGCGGCTCTGACACAAATTTTCAAATCCTTTCTGGCCACAGGTAAAGTGCCAGAGAACTGGAGGACAGCGAATGTGGTACCATTATTCAAGAAGGGTAGTAGGGATAAACCAGGTAATTACAGGCCAGTGAGTCTAACATCAGTGGTAGGGAAACTATTGCAAAAATTTCTGCGTGACAGGATTAATCTCCACTTGTAGAGGCAGGGATTAATCAAGGATAGTCAACATGGCTTTGTCAGGGGGAGATCATGTCTAACAAATTTGATTGAATTTTGAGAGGAGGTGACTAGGTGTGTAGATGAGGGTAAAGCAGTTGATGTAGTCTATATGGACTTCAGTAAGGCTTTTGACAAGGTCCCGCATGGGAGATTGGTTAAGAAGGTAAGAGCCCATGGGATCCAAGGCAATTTGGCAAATTAGATCCAAAATTGGCTTAGTGGCAGGATGCAGAGGACGATGGTTGTTTTTGTGATTGGAAGCCTGTGACCAGTGATGTACCATAGGGATCTGTGCTGGGACCCTTGCTGTTTGGTAGTGTACATTAATAATTTAGACATGAATATAGGAGATATGATCAGTAAGTTCGCAGATGACACGAAAATTGGTGGTGTCGTAAACAGTGAGGAGGAAAGCCTTAGATTACAGGATGATATAGATGGGCTGGTAAGATAGGCAGAACAGTGGCAAATGGAATTTAATACCGAGAAGTGTGACATAATGCATTTTGGGAGGACTAACAAGGCAAGGAATATACAATAGATGGTAGGACCCTAGGAAGTACAGAGGGTCAGAGGGACCTTGGTGTACTGGTCCATAGATCACTGAAGGCAGCAGCACAGGTAGATAAGGTGGTTAGGAAGGCATATGGGATACTTGCCTTTATTAGATGAGGCACAGCATATAAGAGCAGGGAGGTTATGATGGAGCTGTATAAAATGCTAGTTAAGCCACAGCTGGAGTACTGTGTACAGTTCTGGTTGCCACACTATAGGAAGGATGTGATTGCACTGGGAGGGTGCAGAGGAGATTCACCAGGATGTTGTCTGGGCTGGAGCATTTCAGTGATGAAGAGAGACTGGATAGGCTAGGGTTGTTTTCCTTAGAGCAGAGAAGGCTGAGTGGGAACCTGACTGAGGTATACAAAATTATGAGGGGCATAAATAGGAAGAAACCTTTTCCCTTAGCAGGGGTGTTAATAACCAGGGGGCATAGATTTAAGGTAAGGGGCTGGAGGTTTAGAGGGGATTTGAGGAAACTTTTTTCACCCAAATGGTGGTTGGAATCTGGAACACACTGCCTGAAGGGGTGGTAGAGGCAGGAACCCTCACAGCATTTAAGAAGTATTTAGATGAGCACTTGAAACGTCATAGCATACAAGGTTACGGGCCAAGCGCTGGAAAATGGGATTAGAATAGATAGGCTTGATGACCGGCATGGACACGGTGGGCTGAAGGGCCTGTTCTGTGCTGTATCACTCTATGACTCTATGAGGTCTTGTTCCATGCAAGCTAACATGCGTCTATGGCCATGCAAAAAAATTTAAAGGGACCGCGCACAGGAAAAAAACTGGATGCGCACAACTAAATTTTAAAAGGAAATACTGGGTGTGATCACAGAGATAGGGGGCCTCAGGGTGGCAGCTGCCCAGATTATTTTTGTAGCACTCCTGCTCCTCTGCAGCCCACTGAAATAATTGAACACTTACCTTTATAGAGCCTGTTCTCTTCAGTCACCCTGCACTGCAGAAGCTCTGATCAGTTCCTAACTGAAGTGGCAATTGGGGTCCTATTTATATCATAGGACCCTGATCTCCATATTAAAAGGGACCCATCACCTGAAATAGGGACATTTTGAAAACTCTGATATGCCACTTTTAAAATAGCACCGGCTGCATTGCTGGTGTTACCCGGGCAGTAAGGCCACCAATCCCATTTTGAGACCATTACTGCCCCATCAATGGCAGGCAAGGGCACTCAAAATCAACCCCCCCCATATGTAAAAAAACAGAAATGTGAATCATACTCATTTCAATATTTAATGTGCATATAATATACTTTGCATAGGAAGAAGAACAGCTTTACAAATTTGTGTAAACTGCGATTACTTTGAACACAAAATTGCATTTCAAGACCATATGGGGAAAATTATGTCTCATGTCAAATTGGTCTAAAAATTTCTATCTTGCACTCAGTAATTAAAAAGCCGGGACTTAGTGTTTGAGAATCTACCTCTGAGTCTCCTTTTCCCCTCCTGATTCTGCTACATACCAAACTCAGCACTGATCAGCCCACACATCACATTAATGCAATACTTCTTACTCAGACAAATGCTTTTCTCTCTGTGCAATTATTATACTGTCAAAACTCATCATTTGCTAACAAAAACTTTAACAAATGAACCATTCGCTAAACTTTAATTACTACCCTTACACATTTACATTGTATATTTGGCAAATGAACAATCTATTTATAAATCACATGCATTTTATATCATGTACTTACTCTTAGGAAGAATGGAAATTTCTTCCCATAAAATCCAACCCTGAAAAACTCAGGCTCCAAACGCTGTTGATCCATTATTTTATCATAGAAAGCAGCCTCCATCATCTGAACAATGAATGCACAAATAAAACTGCTTAAAACGTATATCAGATGCAGTATTATAAATCCATTGTTATCAAATTTGTCTTACGGTCTGCTTGCTATGTGTTTCGTACTTTCGAGAGGTAATTACTAAACTATATATTACCCTCATCTTGCTCAGGTTGCGGTAATCGTAGAAGCTCTCATACTGGTCTGCTAATTCCCGACAAAGGATAATTCCATTTTCCCAACACTGTAAAAGAGGAACAAAACAGAGCCGATATTTGTACTCTTAGTACTGAAAAATATATATGAAAACAAGTTGAAAACCAACAAAAATCTCCACGTACCACCATACCTGAAGTTAGTGAAAAGGAAGATTGGATGGGTGGCCAACCTATTAACGAGTATGCACCATTGCCAAAATTGAATTTCACTCGCAATGTTTCCTGCCACTCTTGGCACCATCTGTTGGCACTTTGTGGAACTCAAGAAGGTATCTCAAAAGGCACTAATTGGAAGATAAAAGAGGATTCTCCCCCTGTTATTGGTACCTGCAAGTCCTGTTTGATTTCAACTGGAACTTAAACAGTCCTTAGACACTGTGCTGAGAAGCGGCAGAGGCACTTTGGTTTTTCAATGATGGCAAACTCCCAAAGAAGGTTAAACTTTAGTCATGTAAAGGGTATGTCTATAAACAGTCCTCCTTCATGGTTCAGAACTCCTTGGTTCGACAGCACCTTTCAAACCGGCGACCTCTACCACCTAGAAGGACAAGGGCACCAGATGCATGGGAACACCACCACCTGCAAGTTCCCCTCCAAGCCACACACCATCCTGACTTGGAACTATGTTGCAGTTTCTTCAATGTCACTGGATCAAAATCCTGGAACACCCTTCCTAACAGCACTGTTGATGTACTAATACCCCAAGGACTGCAACGGTTCAAAAAGGCAGCTCACCACCACCTTCTCAAGGGCAATTAGGGACGGGCAATAAATGCTGGCCTAGCCAGCGATGCCCACATCCCCTGAACGAGTTCAAAAAAAGGACTTCCTATGGCCCCGGAAGATTCAGGACCAAGCAGTGAAATGCAATTGCAGCATAAAGGGGAGATTAATTGCAGGAAGGGAGGGCTCCAACCAACATTAAACCCATCACTAAGTATCCTAGATGGCCAAACGTCTTATGTAAGGACAGGTATTTAGTAGCAAGCTAAAACGTAAGCTTGCTCTGCGACACTGAAAGTGGATGTCTAGAATACCAAGATGGCTAGCATGCCACAAGCTGCCCATGTACCTCCTTATACAATGCTGAAGAGAATATGTACATCGTATAGCAGATGAGGATATTTGGAGACTCGCTGTTACAAGGTATGACCTGGATGCCAGTGTTATGATTCCCGTGGAGATCACCAACAAACGAATAGGATCAACTCCACCGACTGACCCCAATTTAGGAAACCAAATAAATGATCAAGATTTCACTTTAATAAATTTTACTTTAACACTCAAATCAAAACCAACATAAAACAAACACGAAGGCACAGACAGATCATGGTCAATATATATATTACAAATTACACTTTAACTATCAGATACAACACAGTTTCACTGTGCAGTCCACCCAGCATATATGGCAACAATTACAGTCACATAGTTCTTCACAATTCTTGAAGTTCCTCAGGTAGATTTTCAGTTCCTTTCTCCAAGGATTTAGCTGCTGTTCTTCTTCCAACAGCAGTTCCCTCTCCAAACTCCACGGGTGCAGTCTTCACCACAAGGCGCACTTCTCCAGAACCTCCTCAGCTCTGCTCATGACGGTCTTGATCACATGGATTTACCAGCCTTCCCTTTATCCGAGTCCTTCAGTGACAACCTGTGTGCTGTATGGCCTGGTCTGGTTAGTCCGCTACTTTAAGTAACAGAAACAGCTCCTGGATTCAGTCTTCATTTTCTTCTGCTTGCCGGTGCTCTACTTCTGCCTGGTCTGGGGAAGCCTCTGTTTCTCTTTATCTGGTTCTAACCAGTGTCAGTTTCCCTGGAATCCTCAAGCTGTTTTTCCAGCTTCTGTTCCTGTTCTAGTTTCTGCTTCAATTCTGGTTTCCCTATTGGTTATGGTCTAAAAAAAAGCTCTGCAACCACGGATTCCATCGCACTAGAATGTGAACTCTCATCTGCAGCTCAGTGCTTACTACCATGAATGGATTGCAGAAAGAAAAGTAGATGCTGCTAAAACTCTACTGTCCAACTGACAGAATCACAAGTCGATGGAATATAGCAGGTATCCTTGCTGTGGACACAAGATTAGAGACAATATTGTCACACACTTTGTGCTGAGTTGTGCTGCTCCCCATACCACTTAGCAGGAACTTCTGGTACCTACTGCCTGACAAGCAAGGGCTCAACTCCACACTTAAATAAAAGCAAAATACTGTGGATGCTGGAAATGTGAAATAAAAACAGAAAGGGCTGGAAATACTCAGCAGGTCTGGCAGCATCTGTGGAGAGTGAAACAGAGTTAACATTTCAGGTCCATGTGTTCTGACGTAAGGTCACAGACCTGAAACGCTAACTCTGCTTCTCTCTCTACAGATGTTGCCTTGACCTGCTGAGTATTTCCAGCATTTTCTATTTTTATCTGAACTCCACGCTTGGCAGCTGTTCTAATGTTTATCTGGTACCTACCTTCCTTACAGGAGGGAAGGAAAGCAATGTATTTTCGTGAAGTCGAAGAAGCTCCAAAAGGACATGTCTGGTGATGGAAGTTCAGAACTTAGTCAACCCTGTGTGGCAGACTCGGTCATTTGATACCCGAGTCAGACAGGTACACAGCACTTTAAACCCTGCTGAAGATTGACCAACCAGCCTGGCTCATTAATGGAACTGGACTTATCATTGGAAGTCAATATTATTCCCACTCCAGATAGGTCGGCCAGCAAGCAAATACACTGCCAGGTAGGGCGGTTCTGGCTGGACAAATAGCAGGAAGTTCTATTTTGATAGGTTGAATATAAGCAATATGAGCAGGAGTAGACCATAATGGCCTGCTGAACCTGCTCCACCATTCAATATGATCATGTCTGACCTTGGGCTTCAACTCCACTCTCCCGTTCACTCCCCATATCCCTTGATTCCCTGAGAGACCAAAAATCTGTCTATCTCAGCCTCTAAATATATTTAATGATGGCACATCCACAAACCTCTGGGGTGGAGAATTCCAAAGATTCGTAACCCTTTGAGTGAAGAAATTTCTCCTCATCCCAGTCCTAAATGATCAGCCCCTTATCCTGAAAATGTGCCCCCTTGTTCTAGATTCCCCAGCCAGGGGAGACAATGTCTCAGCATCTACCCTGTCAAGCCCCTTCATAATCTTGAATGTTTCAATGAGATTCTTCTAAATTCCAGAGAATATAGGCCCAATTTACTCAGCCCTTCATCATCGGACAACCCTCTTATCCCAGGAACTAATATAGTGAACCTTCGCTGTACTGCCTCCAATGCAAGTATATCCTTTCTTAAATATGGAGACCAAAGCTGCCCACAGTATTCCAGGTGTGGTCTCACCAAAGCCCTGTACAATTGCAGCAAGACCTCTTTATTCTTGTACTCCAATCTGCTTGTAATAAAGGCCAACATGCCATTTCCTTTCCTTATAGCTTGCTGTACCTACATGCAAACTTTCTGCTTTCCTTGTATTAGTACACCCAAGTCTCTCTGAACAACATTTACAAATTGCATGTCTTTGAAAAAATATTCTCCTTTTCTGTTCTTACGACAAAAGTGAACAACCTCACACTTCCCCACATTATACTCCATCTGCCACCTTGTTGCCCACTCAATTAACCTGTCTCTTTGCAGCCTCTGTGTCCTCCTTGTATTACACAGAATCAATATCTCAGGCATATCTGAAGAGGACCAGAGAGATCCCACAAAGATATGGAAAGTGCTGGAAAATCAGCTCCAGTTAAGAGTGAATTTTCAAATTCACCACCTGGAATTGATGTCCTACAGGCAACAGCCACAGGAATCAATACACCAGTTCATCAGCAGATACCATAGTAAGGGCAACGAATGAGAATTCTCAGAAACTGAGATGTCAGAGCGACTAACAGAGCTGGTGATTGCATCAACACCCATGAAAGCATTTCAAAAAGACGTCTTAGGGAAAAAGAAGGGTCACAGCAGTGATGTACTGCTGGAAGATGGCAAGAAATACGAAGCCATTGTAGCTGGACAACAGCACCTGCAAGCACCAGTTGCATCCAACAGTATCGGCACCAAAACTAGGTCGAAAGCAAGCAAGCTGTGTGTGTGCTAAGTGCAGGCTGTCCTACCCACGGTGAAATTACCCTGCATTTCAAGACCTGTGCAAGGTGTGCGGTGCAAAAGTTCACTGGGCCTGCCTGTGCACAAAATATGGCTCCAAAGACGCAACTAGAAGCCACGGTAGGGCACAAACAAAGAGAAAACAGGGCAACAGCAGCAAGGAAAGTGCCAGAGACCTGTATAAATACAAGCCGATACATAAAGTCCACAGCAAAGCAGACCTCAGACAAGACCCAGAGAGAAGTAATTTTCAGCCACAAGACGAACAGGCGTGCCACATTGTGAACCTGACACACCATGTTGATGAAGTCAAAGAGCTGGAATGATTAACATCATGTGCCCAATGAAAGCTGATAAACACACACTCAGGGTCAAGATCGACACTTACACTAGTGCAAATATCCTACCAGTCCAGATCCTGAAGGATATATACCGGAATCGTTGGAAGTCGATGTCACAACCGACAACTGCTAAGTTATATGCATATAATGGGTCACCCATCCCTTGCAGTGGAGCACTAACAATGCAATGCAGCTATGGCAAGCCGGCATGGAAACCACAAATATTCTACCTAATAGACATGAGCGGACCAGCAGTGGCAGGAATACCAGCGTGTAAGGACCTCATCATCATAGCTATCCACGAGAGAATTGCCAAGGGCGCAGTCTGGAAACCCAGTAACAGCACAACAATGCTATGCTTTCACTTCTGCTATCTAGAGAACCGCAGCACCACAAACCATTGGTTAGGCCACAACTTGAGTACTCTGTGCAGTTCTGGTCACCTCATTACAGAAAGGATGTAATTGCACTAGAGAGGTTACTGAGGAGATTTACGAGGATGTTGCTGGGACTGGAAAAATGCAGCTATGAGGAAAGATTGGATAGGCTGGGGTTGTTTTCCTTGGAACAGAGAAGGCTGAGGGAAGATCTGTTTGAAATATACAAAATTTTGAGGGGCCAACATAGAGTGGAGGTGAAGGGCCTATTTATCTTAGCAGAAAAGTCAATGGCTAGGAGGCATAGATTTAAAGTGATTGGTAGAAAGATTAGAGGGGAGATGAGGAAATGTTTTTCACCCAGAGGGTGGTGGGAATCTGGAACTCACTGCCTGAAAGGGTAGTTGAGGCAGAAACCTTCAACTCATTCAAAATGAGTCTAGATATGCACCTCAAGTGCCGTAATCTGCAGGGCTACGGACCAAATGCTGGTAGGTGGGATTAGAATGGGCGGATCGTTTATCGGCTGGCACAAACATGATGGGCCAAGTGGCCTCTTACTGTGCCATAAACTTTCTATGATTTGATAATTCTACAACGAGCCAGAATGGACAAGTACCGCCATGAGGCCAAGTCCTCCTTCCCCAAATGGGTGGTTGATGTTCGGCACAGACTCGGTGGGCCGAAGGGCCTGTTTCAGTGCTGTATCTCTAATCTAATCTAATCTAAATCCTTGACCTTGAGCCCAAGACCTTCAGATGCTCAGATGCAGAGGATGAGAGGCGAGGCGAAGGACATGCAATGCCCTGAGGATGCAGAGGAGGAATGAGTTGAAGCATTGTCTGTTGCTTCTTCGGGATGAGGTGCCAGAACTTTCCAAGAATGACAAGGCCTTAAAAGTGGTCATCTTGAGAAAAGCAACAGAAACTGAACGCTGAAAGGGAGAAACCTCAGAAAAAACAGCAACAGCTGAGATGCAAATTCTCTGAGCAAGAGTTGGCAAATCACCGAAACGTTATTTGGACTCTTTTAAGCATCTATATTTATAAATCTCACAATCTCTATCCATGTGTAAATAATTTTGTGTTACCTAATGTTATGTGTTTTTACTTTTAGCATACGAGACTTATCTTTGGAAAGAAGGGGGATGTTGTATGATTGTCTTTAAGAGTGATGTTCCTTTAACAACTTAGTATGCTAATGAGCTAAGTACCAGGACGCAGTCATGTGACTCATGCCAGAGTCACTCTGCAACTGTAAGACCCTACAGGCGTAGGCCTTCACTTCTGCTATCTTATTGTACTTTATGTTTTTGCATTTCACTTTGCTTTTGATTTTTTTTAAAAACCTGTAGTGAATTTTTAAAGGTTATTTTGTAGACATTGCTTTAAAATTAGTGTGGTAGTACTCTGATTAAGTCAAGTAATTAACCAATTATATAATCAATGGCAATCAATAGTATGAGCTTGTTTTTCCCCAATAACTTTATCTTTTTGTTTTCATGCTGGTCAGGGTAGGCCACACACAGCTGTTGTTCTGTCTAAGCTACTGTTTTCTTGACAATGACAGTTGTTTCCCATTGTTCAAACAGAAGTCAGTTCTTATCGTATTCAGTGACCTTTGAACTACAAGCCAGGACATTGGATAACCTTGCACATGGGGTGGTCCGCTATGGTGTAAAGTTAGAAGATGGAGTTTAATTGATGGACAGTATAACCTAATTGATGCAGATTAGAGACACCATCAATGGATGTGTAAACAGCCTGGCAGCCTCATAGTGCCTGTGAGAAGAAATGGATAAGGACTTATGGTTGTCAGACTCTTGTTTTGAGAAAGTCTGATAGAGGCCACCCCTGGGTAAGGTTTTCCGGAGACTTGGTGATGTATGTACCAATGAGAAACGGTACCATTTTAGGGAGCTGTCATGAACAGACTAATTTGGTGTTACAGCAGTGTGTTATAAGTTTTTTGGAAACTTGGTGGCATATGCACCAAGGGGAACATTAACATTTTAGGGGGCTGTCGTGAACAGATTAATTTGGGGTTATAGCAGTGTGCTATAAGTTTATTTTTGCCTTTCTATACTCTTTTCCTTCCCTTTTTAATAAAATTATCTTGCTTTCCTTTTTTATTAATTGTTTAATATTATTTAAGAATTACTCAATAAAATTATTGTTTTAACACATTATTTGGGGTTGAATCATTCATTCCTGCTACGTCTAGAATATAGCTCCAGACCTAAGTGAGCCACCGCAGGGGACTCCAGTGCCCCTCAGAGGCAAGTTCTGTAAATAGTTAGCTCTGTACTGTATAACAGTTTAGCTGTAATAAACCTGTTTGAGATCTTCAACCAAACTGGACTCCACACATCTCATTTATGTTGCATCAGACAACATAAAAAGAACTCATTACACTCCTCACAGCTTGCATTTCCACGTACCTTTATATTATCAGCAAACTTAGGTACATTACTCTCTCATCCAAGTCATTAATATACGATTGTAAATAACTGAGGCCAAAGCACTGATCCTTGCAGCACTCCACTAGTCACAGCCAGCCAACTTGAAAATGTCCCATTTGTCCCTACTCTCTGCTTCCTGTCCATTAACCAATCCTCTATCCATGATAATACATCACCCCCAACTCCATGAGCCCTTATCTTGCGTATTAATTTTTTGCGTGGCACCTTACCCAATGTCTTTTGGGAATCCAAGTATCCTACATCTGCTGGTTCCCCTTTATCTACCCTACTAGTTATATCCTCAAAAAGTTTATAAATTTGTCAAACAGGATTTCCTTTTAGTAACACCATGTTGACTTGTTCAAATCATACTATGCTTTTCTAAGTTAAGAGCCCCCTAATAATAGATTCCAGCACTTTCCTGATGACTGTGTTAAGGTAACTGGCCTGTACTACCCTATCTTCTCTCTGCCTCCTTTCTTGAATAGCAGTGTTACGTTTGCTAATTTCCAATTTGCTGGGACCTTTCTAGAATCTCGGTGATTTTGGAAATTGCCAGTGCATCCACCATCTCTGCAGCCATCATTTTTAGAACACAAGGATGTAGGCCATCAGGTCCTGGGGATTTGCAGGATTTTAGATCCTTGAGTTTCTCCAGTACTTTTTTTCTGCTGATATTAACTGCGTTAATTATCTCACTCTTATTAGCCCTTAGGATACCCTCTAGTCCTGGTATGTACCTAGTGTCTTCTACTGTGAAGACAGACACAAAATACTTGTTCAATGTCTGCTATTTCCTCCCATCTCTGC
Source organism: Heterodontus francisci (assembly GCF_036365525.1). Taxonomy (NCBI): domain Eukaryota; kingdom Metazoa; phylum Chordata; class Chondrichthyes; order Heterodontiformes; family Heterodontidae; genus Heterodontus; species Heterodontus francisci. Next base: position 40,861,651 of record NC_090388.1, on the reverse strand, counting down.
TTCTAAGGGACCAACATTTACTTTAGCTACTCTCTTGCTTTTTTATACACTTGTATAAGCTCTTGCATTCTGTTTTTATATTCCTGGCTAGTTTACTCTCAAACTATTTTTTCCCTTTTTATCAACTTTTTTGGTGCCCCTTTGCTGATTTCTAAAACACTCCCAATCCTCAGACTTACTACTATTATTTGCAATATTATAATTCTCTTCTTTTAATCCAATACTATCCTTAACCTCTTTAGTAAGCCACAGATGGATCTTTCTCACTGATATTTTTGGTTTTCAATGGAATGCATTTTTGTTGAACATTTAAACATTTTTCTCTAAATGTTTACCACTGTTTATTTACCACCATACCTTTTAGACTATTTACCCAACCAACCTTAGCCAGCTCTCCCCTCATAACTAAGTAATTGGCTTTAAGTTTGTAGTTTTTAAACTTAAGTGGAATTCAACTGTATTATGATCACTATTTGCCAGTGAATCATTTACTATCAGATTACTAATTAAACTTGCCTCATTGCCCAATAAGAGATCTAAAATAGTTTTATCCTTGTTGGTTCCATAACCTATTGCTCCAGGAAACTGCCATGAAAGCATCCTACAAACTCATCTTCCAGACCACCTTTGGCAATTTGATTGGTCCAGTCTATTTGAAGTCTCTCTCGATTATTACATTGCCTTTGTGACAAACTCCAATAATTTCTTGTTTAATGCTCTGTCCAACGGTATAACTATTGTTAGGGGACCCATAAAATACTCCCACTAGCATTTTCTGACTTCCTGATTTTCTGAGCCAAGATCCTTTCTTATTACTGTCCTTACATCATCCTTTATTATCAGGGGTACCCTCCTCCTTTTCCATTCTACCTGTCTTTTTGAAATATTGTGTACCCTGGAATATTTATTTCCCAACCTTGGTCACCTTGTAACCATGTCTCTGTAATGGCTCGAGCTGGTTAAACTCTAGTCATCTCCCTGTACACACTTGGGTTGCTGTGTCTTGTCTCTTGCCAACCTATGCCTAATCTGCCTAAATTTACATTAAGGAGCATGTCTTCTCAGAGTATGTGCCCACACACATCTTGAGCAAACAGAAATTGTATCTGTGTGGATTTCTTAGTTGGTTGGTATGGAGACTCAAACATGGTACAGGGTTTCCACCAAGGTTGGCAACGGACACCAGCATCCACGGTAAAAACTGAGCTCCGTGACTGGTAATTTCAGGGATGAGAAACTTCCCATTGGCTTCTTCGTCAAGATCAGTCCGACTTTTAAAAATTTACAGCCGTCAGTTTCACAGCTGTCAGGTGCTTAGAGCAGAAGCCGGACTTCCGAACCTCGGATAAGTTTGGGGCTTTCCGGCAGGTTCCGATTTTTTTTTTTTAAAAGCCCGCCAAAAACCCTGAACTTGTCCGAGTTTCGGAAGCGCTGGCTCTGCTCGAAGCACCTGTCGGCTGTGAATTTATTAAAAACCTTACCAACCACTAAGCTGCTCTCCTGAGAGTTCCTGCTATCTGTAACTGTCACAGAGAGAGAGAGAGGGGGAGAAGCAGGGAGAGAGAGACAGACAGAGAGAGGCAAAGAGAAAGGTGGACAAAGAGAGAGTGGCAGAGAGCGAGAGAGAAAGAGAGGGTAGGGGGGTTGTGGGGGAGAGGTGGGCAGAGAGAGAGAGTGAGGGAGACGACACGGCGGTGGGAGGGGGAGAACGACACGGCGGTGGGAGGGGGAGAACGACACGGCGGTGGGAGGGGGAGAACGACACGGCGGTGGGAGGGGGAGAACGACACGGCGGTGGGAGGGGGAGAACGGCGGTGGGAGGGGGAGAACGGCGGTGGGAGGGGGAGAACGGCGGTGGGAGGGGGAGAACGGCGGTGGGAGGGGGGAGAACGGCGGTGGGAGGGGGGAGAACGGCGGTGGGAGGGGGGAGAACGGCGGTGGGAGGGGGGAGAACGGCGGTGGGAGGGGGGGAGGAAACTTTACAGGGGGGGGGGGAGGAAGGAAACAACACGGGGGGGGGTGGGGGGGGGGAGAGAAGGAAACGACATGGGGGGGGAAGTTCTAATGTGGCCCCCACTCGAAAAGGTCGGGCACCCCTGCTTCAAGCCATTAACTTTGTGTTTTAAAATAACCTAGCAGCTAGTTTATTTTATTACACAAGTTTAAAGGCTTGTGCTATGTAAACTCATTTTAAAATGGCAAAAACTACTTAGGCAATGTCTCGATTTGTATGCTCTGGCATGCATTACTTTCACCTGGGACACAAGCTCAGTGACATGTCGAAAGTTGCTTCTGTATAAATGCTGCAATTCTGCCACTATCAATCTGGAATCGCATTGTTCCAGAGCAGTATTGAGGGGAAAACAGGCAAGGAATCTCCAGAAGTCAGCACTGTAAGTTCCTCATGAATACAACAGTAGATGTAATGGGGCAGCGTGATATTGGCAAAAAACAGGATGCTGCTGACCCGTAGAAAATAGTTAGTAAATACAATGTACCAGATAGCTATAATCAATTTTAATCTATGATGAATTGTCTATGATTCCTTAACAAAATCCATGCTACATTTGCAGTTTTAAAAACTGTCGGGGAAGACATAGTAAAAATTTATTATGTTTCAATAACCATGTTCGGAACAGTCATTAAATGATTTTTTTTTGCTGCGAATTGGATTAAAGCACAAGTTTTACAAGTATGTCAAAAGATCAGTAACTGCAATGTGCCTCATTTGCTATCCAGTTTGAGGGTGGATAACCTGAGTAGCCAATGTCATTTGAAAGTTGTCTGTATCATATAATTACATTACGTTAAAAGTGCACCTTTGTTAACAGGTAATGGATTTGGCTTGAATATAAATTGTTTAGCCTGGTCTGGCTGGACACACACAATCTTACAGATAGTGACTCAACATTTTGTAACTGAATAATACATGCAGTAACAACTGCTCAACTTTTTACAGAAAAGCTTTTTGTTAATAATTATCTTGTCAGAGCTCAATAGGAATCGACTGTGAGACTGAAATATAGGCATACGTGAATTTAAGAGCATTTCTTTACTGGAGGAACTGAAGGGCACTCATTATTTGTAATCCCTTCAAGCCTACTCCGCCATTCAATAGGTACATGGCTGAAGTGATTACTCCACACTTCCACCTACCCACGATTAGAGGACTGCTCAGGTCCGGAAAAAGGAACCCGACCGAACCACAGCGGACCCGGGCCCGACCTGAACCCACACCGACTCGACCCAAGCCCGACCCAACCATCCCTTTACTTAACCTTCCTGACACCGAACCTGCAAGAAGCTGCAGCACATGCATGATGACATCATAATGATGTCACTCGCTCACTGCACAGACTCCGTTTCATCCCGGACTCCCAGCTCAGCTAAGTTTTTTATTTTTAATACATACCAGCAGAGCACTTACCATGTGTGTCCAGCTCAACCCGACCTGACTCAACCTGGACTCGGCCTGTCCTGACCTGAGCCCGAAAGCTGGATCCAGAAGATAGATCCGACCCGAACCCAACACATGTCGTCGGGTCCCGTTGGGTTCAGATTCAGGTCGGGTAGCAGGCCTCTACCCCCGATGCCCTTTCACCTCCTTGCTTATCAAGAATCTGTCTACCTCTGCCTTAAAAATATTCAAAGACTCTGCTTCCACCACCTTTTGAGGAAGAGAATTCCAAAGACTCACAACCCTCAGAGAAAACATTTCTCCTCATCTCTGTCTTTAATGGGCGACCCCTTACTTTTAAACAGTGACCCCTGGTTCTAGATTCTCCCACAAGGGGAAAACATCCTTTCCACATCCACCCTGTCAAGACCCATCAGGATCTTATATGTTTCAATCAAGTTGCCTCTTACTCTTCTAAATTCCAGCAGAAACAAGCCTAGCCTGTCCAATCTTTTCTCCTAAGACAGCCCGCCCATTCCAAGTATTAGTCTAGTAAACCTTCTCTGTGCTGCCTCCAATGCACTTACATGCTTCCTTAAATAAGCAGACCAGTTCTGTACACAGTACCTCAGATGTGGTCTCATCAATGCCCTGTATAGCTGAAGCATAACCTCCCTACTTTTATATTCAATTTCCCTCATGATGAACGATAACATTCCATTAGCTTTCCTAATTACATGCTGTATCTGCATACTAACCTTTTGCGATTCATGCACTAGGACACCCAGATCCCTCAGCATCTCAGAGCTCTGCAATCTCTCACCATTTAGATAATATGCTTCTTTTTTATTCTTCCTGCCCAAGTGGACAATTTCACACTTTCCCAAGTCATAGTCCATTTGCCAGGTCTTGGCCCACTACTTAACCTATCTATATCCCTTTGTAGCCCCCTTCTGTCCTCTTCACAACTTATTTTCCTACCTATCTTTGTGTCATCAGCAAATTTAGCAATCATACACTCGGCCCCTCATCTAAGTCATTTATATAAATTGTAAAAAGTTGAGGCCCCAGCACAGATCCCTGTGTCACACCACTCGTTACATTTTGCCAACTGGAAAATGACCCATTTATGCTGACTCTCTGTTTCCTGTTAGCTAGCCAATCTTCTATCCATGCCAATATGTTACCCCCTACATCATGAGCTTTTATTTTCTGCAATAACCTTTGGTGTGGCACCTTATCAATTGCCTTATGGAAATCTAAGTACAATACATCCACTGGTTCCCCTTTATCCATGTAACTCCCTCAAAGAATTCCAATAAATTGGTTAAACATGATTTCCCTTTCACAAAACCATGTTGACTCTGCCCGATTACCTTCAATTTTTCTAAATGCCCTGCTATAACGTCTTTAATAATAGCTTCTAACATTTTCTCTAAGACAGATATTAAGCTAACTGGCCTGTAGTTTCCTGCTTTCTGTCTCCCTCCCTTTTTGAATAAAGGAGTCACATTCGCTATTTTCCAATCTAACGGAACCTTCCCCGAATCTAGGGAATTTTGGAAAAGTAAAACTAACGCATCAACTATCTCACCAGCCACTTCTTTTAACACCTGAGGATGAAGTCCATCAGGACCCGGGGACTTGTCAGCCCGCAGCTCCAACAATTTGTTGAGTACCACTTTCCTGGTGATTGTGAATTTCTTGAGTTCCTCCCTCCCTTCCATTTCCTGACTTACAGCTAATACTGGGATGTTACTTGTATCCTCAATAGTGAAGCCCAATGCAAAATATCTGTTCAGTTCATCTGCCATTTCCTTATTTTCCATTATTAATTCCCCAGACTCACTTTTTATAGCACCAACGCTCACTTTGTTAACTCTTCTTTTTAAAATATCTATCAAAACTCTTATTATCTGTCTTTATATTTCTAGCTAGCTTTCTCTCGTACTCTAATTTTACCTTCCTTATCAATCTTTTAGTCATTCTTTGTTGTTTTGTATATTCTGTCCAATCTTCTGATCTGCCTCCCATCTTTGCACAATTATATGCTTTAAATTTGAGACTATCTTTAACTGTTTTAGTTAATCACAGATAGCGGGTCCCACCCTTGGAATTTTTCTTTGTTGTTGAAATGTATTTATTCTGTGTATTCTGAAAAATCACCTTAAATGTCTGCCACTGCATCTCTATTGACCTATCTCTTAACTGAATTTGCCAGTTCACTTTAGCTAGCTCTGCTTTCATGCCCTTATAATTGCCCTTATTTAAGTTTAAAATACTAGTCTTCAACCCACTCTTTTCCCCCTCAAACTGAATGTAAAATTCAATCATATTGTGATTGCTGCTACCTAGGGGCACCTTAACTATGAGGTCATTAATTATTCCTACCTCATTGCACAATACCAGGTCTGTCCTGGTAATTGTGTTTATCTTATTTTGTCACTAACTTTGGTGAGCAAATTACATTTTGTCCATGACAGATGTTGTTGTTTCTGTATTTTAGAATCTCAGACCTGGTTTCACAGCCTGTCAAGATGAATAAACTAGTCTTGGCTACCTACTGTTAATCAGTCTGTCCCTTCCTTTTCTGTTCTACATGACTCTTCTGTAGTACTATCTGCTTCCATTGAAGTCAATATGAATTTCTATTCCCCTCCCAACCCTCCATCCATTGAGATCCACCAAGTTTGTGATCTCCTTACATTTTACAGTTGGAAATAAATCTGTGGCAGGAACAGCTTTTACCTGAATCATTGTAAAATTAAAACGAAAATTGAGCGACTCATTAATGATGCATGCTTAAGTGTGCATTACACACAGCACATTTCACATTGATATTTAAGGGATGTTCAGGGTTATTTGGCATTGAGGAATATACAGCAGTAACTTTAAAGGGCTAGATGAGAAGATTCAGTGAACAATTTTTGGGCCACTTCCGAACTTTTGTTAAAATTTTCTGCTGCCACCTATTTTTTCAGAAGCACTTTGTGGAAATTGTTCTGTGACTTTTTCCCCTTTACATCTGCATTACTACCACCAATGTGTTTCCCCAATGGCAATCCCACATATATGATCTGTTTAGATAAAGAACTAATGGAGGATGGCAGGTATTTCAGGTTGCACTAGAGGTGCTTTGTGCCCATTTGCCAATATCCTCACAACCCCTCTATCGAGTGAGGTGCTTGCAGAGGTTTATTGGAGAGGCACCAAATCCCAAAAGGAGGCTGTGGCAGCAGACTGATGCTATATTAATATGTGAAACCCTGACTAATTGTCGTGCTGGAGTATTCTTCAGAGTCACCTCAATTACAGTAGCCATGCTTTATGTGGTACTGTATGAAATATTGCATGCCAGTGTGATCAACATGCAGTATCGCCTGATAAGCTGTACCTGCCAAACTGTAACCAACAGTTCTGCCTTCACTGGCACACTGACCTGATAATGACCATGGGGAACTATTTTCATAGGCTCTTATCAGGAGAGAACCAGATGCAGAGCTGTGCCATCTGCTTCAAGGACACCAACAGCTAATATGTACTGTAAGGCCAGCATAGCCACTGTGACCTGTGCTGTGACCGCAAATCTGTCCAACACTTCTTTGCAGGCATACTGCAATGTAGATTGAAGGATGGTGCCAGAGTGACAAACAGTCCACCCTCCTGGGAAGTACTTCAGGTGGCTCCCTGTTCACCAACAGCCACTGAACAGATAGCCAGGCTGCCTCATTACCTGTCAGCAGAGTCTGCTCACACCTTGGGTTTTCCTTTCCTTCATTTTTGCCAGTTATGTTTAGATTTAATTCTTTTCAGCATTAGCAAAAGCTGCTAATCTGCTGTTTGAGCATTTCCAAAGGCTACAAGGATTTTTGGCTCCTTATTCTGCTATTTCCTTTCATTTGTCTGCATTCCTTTAAATTTAATCAACACACAATCTTTCAGTGCCAGTGCCAGGTAGAAGATCTCCCTGCACACATCCAAATCTACAGATGTAGGTGTGAATAATTTTGCGAATGAGCTGACCCCGCTTGCTATTAGCACATTACCATTCTGACTAGATTCACCCAAGGCATGAGCCATTCACAACTGAATTGTGTCAGCAGACAAAAATTGGCCACATTGGTTATAAATAAACATTTCCATTAATTTTCATACAACTCAAGCTGCAAGTGCTAACAGAACATGGTGGTCTGGCTCAGGAGGTATCCACCAATGAAGGAACAGAACTAAGAACTAACCCTTCTGAAGCTCAAGCCCACAAAATATAAACATACAAAACCAACTAAAAGACACAAATATAACCAAGTTGCTTTGGCTTCATTGACCAAGTCGTCAAAGCCCATAAGTTGTAGTTCAGACATCTTGGGGGTCAATACCATTGAACGTCAGCCACATAATATCAAAGGCACAACATCACAATCAATATCCAACATTGGAAATCCAAAATTTCCAAGAAAATAATGTTCACCTTCTGTTGTAATTGCATGAAAATTATCAATATATTAGCTTAAAGTAAACAAGTAACTTATATATTTCATTGGATGACAGCACTTGAATGAAATCATTAATTTTAATCATGGATACAGCATTTATGAATAAACTAGTAGGCTGAACTGTAGTTACAAATACAGCAGTTCATTGCAAAAACACATTATTTAAGAGAAAATTTAGTCATAACAACACCTTGTACTTAGATCACACCTTTAACATAGTAAACCATCCCAAGGTATTTCACAGAAGTATTATAAAACAAAAATTTGACAGGGAGCCACATAAGGAGGTATTAGGACAGTTGATCAATAGCTTGGTGAAAGAGATAGGCTTTAAGGAGCATCTTAAAAGGAAAGCAAGGTAGAAAGACAGAGAGGTGTAATGAGGGAATTCCAGAGCTTAGGGCCTAGGCAGCTGAAGGCACAGCCACCAATAGTGGAGTGATTAAAATCGGAGATGCGCAAGAGGTCAGAACTGGAGGCTTGCGGGGCTGGAGCAGGTTACAGAAATAGGGAAGGGTGAGGCCATGGAGGGATTGTAAACAGAATGAGAATTTTAAGATCGATTTGTTGCTTAACTGGAGAGCCAATGTAGGTCAGTGAGGACAGGGGTGACGGTTGAATGGGACTTGGTGTGAGTTAGGACAGGGGCAGCAGAGTTTTGGATGATCTCAAGTTTACAGAGGTTAGAATATGGGAGGCCAGCCAGCAGTGCGTTGGAATAGTCAAGTCTAGAGAAAACAAAGGCATGAATGAGAGTTTCAGCAGCAGATGAGCTAAGGCAGGGGCAGAGTTGGGTGATGTTATGGAGGTGGAAATAGGCAGTCTTAGAGATGATGCAGATAACTGGTCAGAGACTTAGCCTGTGGTCAGATATGACACAAAGGTTGCAAACCATCTGGTTCACCCTCAGACAGTTGCCAGGGAGATGGATGGAGTCAGTGGCTGTGGGAACAATGTTTGGAGCAGGGACCAAAGTCAATGACTTCAGTCTTCCTAAAATTTAGTTGGAGATTTCTGCAAATCCAATACTGGATGTCAGACAAGCAGCCTGACAATTGAGACAGTGGATGGGTCGAGAGAGGTGGTGAAGAGATAGAGTTGGGTGTTGTCAGTGTACTTATGGAAACTGATGCTATATTTTCAAATTATACTGCTGAGGGGAAGCATATAGTTAAGAATTAGAAGGGAGCCAAGGATAAATCCTTGGGAGGCACCATATGTAATGGTGCGGGAGTGGAAAAGAAGCCATTATAGGTGATTCTCTCGCTATGATTAGATAGATAAGAATGGAGCCAGGCGAGTGCAGTCCCAACCAGCTGGAAGATGCTGGGGAGGTGTTTCACGAGGATGATGTAGCCAACTTTGTCAAAGGCTGTAGACAGGTGGAAAATGATGATGAAGGACAGATTACCTTTGTCACAATCACATAGTATGTCGTTTGTGACTTTTATAAGCACGTTTTGGTACTGTGGCAGGAACAGAAGCCCGATTGGAGGGATTCAAACACGGAGTTCCGGGAAAGATGTGCACGGATTTGGGAGGCAACAGCATATTCAAGAACTTTGGAGAGGAAAGGGAGGTTAGATATGGGACAGTAGCTAGCAAAGACAAAGAGGTCAAGGATTTTTTTTTGAGAAAGCGTATGTGACAGCAGATTTGAAGGAGAGGGGCAGTACCTGAAGAGAGAGAACCATTAATGGTATCAGCTAACATGGGGGCCAGGAAGGGAAGTTGGTTGGTTGGCAGTTTAGTTACGAAAATATATTTCACTGAAATGTCTTGTTCTCAGGTTACATTTTCAGTTTTTGAAAAATACTCCCTCCTGCTCCCTTAACCCTATTGTAACTAAAAACATAAATATAAAAACCTTGAATCAATACCCACAAAATAATCTGTGTTAAACTTGATACTGTTTTATTATGTACGAACTACAATATATAATTACATCTCTTAAGAATGTCACTGGCTGTTAAAATTTAGCAAGTTGTAAAATTCAACAGCTATAAATCTCAATGACTTTTGACTTCATTACAGCAAAGAGCACACTGCAATGACAGACAGTGAACATTCAACAGGGAAAAGTCATCTATGATGAGAATGGCAGAAGAGCGGGGGAGATGATGCATCCTGGATACTAATAAATGTTCTAGTGCCTTAACGCCTACACAAGTACAAACGTAGATATAGGTTTGATGAAAATGCCATGCACAAGGCATAAATTTATGATCAGTTTGCATAGCTGTCTCCTTAGGTTTGTAAAGCCCTTCAAATTTCACATCCATAGCATATTCTAGAACTGAAGCATTTGGAAAAATGCAACTAAATTAAAAGCCCACAATTAAGCAATACATTAATACATTAGCAACATTTGATTAGAACGTTACAATAAGCTAGACTCGAGCACAGACTAAGAGAGACTGAACAAAAAAGTGTTAATGAAGGGATTGACAATTAGATTTAAAAATGAGCACTGAAAGTAATAGAGAAAGAGGGCAGATGAACGTTTGTGATTTGCTTTGCACTACAGCATGTGGAGTTCAAATGCAATAGCAGGTAGCTAAGCTTAGCATACAGACACTAACTGCAATTGCTGAACTTACTTTGCCCTTGTCAAAGTTCTGGATGATGGTGAGATGGAGAATCTCCTTGCGCTGCCACTCAGTCTGCATTGGGTAATGAAGGAATTCTCGCAGTGGCCTCTCTGACCACTCCAGGAGCTCATCATACAACAGCAGAGTGTATGCAGCTTCTGTGTTACAGAATAGAGTTGAACAGATATCAACAATGATAAACCATGAGTGAAATTACAAAAAAATTACATTTCTTCAGATTATAAAGAAGATATCAATGTTTCATAATATTAAAATAAAGAGTTAATGAATTACAATATATTCATTTATTTAGTCTCTTAGGTGGGATCATTTGTTGCTATGTGTCGTCATATGATCTTGGATTATTAATTTAGCAAGAAATCACCCTTATGACTGTGCGGAATAGGGAATCCATGACTAAGTGCCTTTCAGCCAATCAAAATTTATAACATCCTGCCCAGTATTAAAAATAAATGAATATTGTTCATTTTTAATAAAACAAAACTGAAGTTAACCTTTTGAAATGCATCATCTATTCCCAACTTGGATGATTTTTTAAAAAACACATTTCAGTTAATGAGCTGTCAGGGGCTTTTTCACAAATATTGAAGCATTATCAAGCATGTGCAGGAGGTCCAAAAATGTTTACTGTTTATAGTTGAACAAAGATTAGTTTGATCTATGTTGTTGCTTGTAGAAATCCTCTTGGGATGGGAGAGGAAATGGTACTTCATTGTACTCCTTTGAAAAACGTTGAGTATTATAATGCCCGTTTAACTTTGCTGACATATGTAGAGACTCTTTCAGAGCAGTCAAAACCATGCAGAAAAAAAAGTCACAAATCTTCTGATAATGTTCCAAAAAATGCTGTAGAAATAAACTTCTATCTTTAAGAGATATAAACAGAAGAATAAAATGCAGTTATTTTCTAATTCATGCATTTTTAATAGTGTGCAATGCATGGTGGTCAACATTTTCTTTGGAATATATGTTCAGCAATGCATTGTATGTATTTTTAGCAGGTAAAGGGACTTTGGTATCAATGTATAACAACTCAACAATATAATCTGCAACCAAATCATCACGCCATGAAAATACTGCTGCCGTGCTGGCTTGCAACCAAACATGTGTCACCACATCAACTGCTGCCGCTATCCTCTTCTTAAAAAGCCCAGCTCTACTCCATAAATACTATTCCAATTCTGACCTCATCTTCCTTTTTAACGTCCTCAAAAGCATTACTATGCAACATCTCACCCACCTGTGTCACCATTGCCATTCAAACCTGTTCAGTCTCAGTTCTATCCTGCCCAGACCAAGACTGTCTGGGTCAAAGTCATCCATTGCATCTTGTGCAATTATCTTTTTTTTCTTTTGGGCCTCCTTATCTCGAGAGACAATGGATACGCGCCTGGAGGTGGTCAGTGGTTTGTGAAGCAGCGCCTGGAGTGGCTATAAAGGCCAATTCTGGAGTGACAGGCTCTTCCACAGGTGCTGCAGAGAAATTTGTTTGTTGGGGCTGTTGCACAGTTGGCTCTCCCCTTGCGCCTCTGTCTTTTTTCCTGCCAACTACTAAGTCTCTTCGACTCGCCACAATTTAGCCCTGTCATTATGGCTGCCCGCCAGCTCTGGCGAATGCCATATGACTGCATATTCACCCTCATTACCCTCTGACATTCTACGACCTTCAACATGGCAGGCCACTCCATTCTCCTCTGTCGCCGACCATATATGAACTAACCACTCTTAACTGCCCCAGGGTAGCCAGTACATTTTTGTTCATTGCTTTCTCTTTCCTTTTCCTCTTCTCGTCACATGCTCCTGAGGTTCCATCCTTTGACCTGCCATTTTCCTCATCAGCATGTTGTCTTTCAGTGTCATTAGCCATAATCATGAATCAGCTTCTATATATATGCTGAGGGCATTCAACTTTACCTCTTTTCATCAGCCTTGGCTCCATGATCGTTGATGAATTGTACAGCAACCAGTTATGAATTAACCTCCTGTTTACTGACTGCTTCCTCAGTTTGAGCCTGAGAGTGTCGAATCTCAGGCCACTTACAGGGAGGCAGGAAGAGTGCAGGGGGAGTGTGGGGAAGACTCAGCTAAGCTGGGGACGTGGAAACCTTGCTGAAATTAGGCAGGACCTCATTATCATTTTATTTTTCCATTTCCTGCCGGGCAGTTGGCTGGCCAGCTACCCAGTGGCAAAACTCAAAGGCATATCCCCCTGCAATCGGGAGGGTGGTGGGTGCAAGCAATCGGAGCTTGGTGGGGGTGGGAAAGAAGAGAGATCATCATGGAAGAATGGGGAGAGATGATTGGAACTGTTGGTATGGGATGGAAGAAAGAAGCCATTGTGGGAGGGAAGGAACAGAAGATTAGGACTCTGGGGATTCTGGAATTTGCAGTGCAGGGAGAGAGAGAGGCTGTGATTGATAGAGGGGAGCCTGAAGGCTCCCTTGAGGTACCAGGAGACAGCACTCCTGCTCCTTTTGACCCATAAGGAGTGCTGTAAAAAGCACTCATCTCCTTCAGCTGGCAGCTCCATCCTCCATTTTACTGATGGGTGTCCCAAACCCTTGGCAACTGTTAAATTTAAATCATGTCCCCAACAGCACTATGGGAGTCTGATTTAAAATATGTTAATATTAATGAAGTGCCTCACCTCTCAACAGTGGAAACCTCACATCACGAAACCTGGAGCCATAAAAATGGCCACTTACCCAGCAGGTTGGGGACACGTTCCCCGTTTATAAATTTTTAACCCCTTCTCCCAACACTCTCGATGCCTAACCCTTGAGGAGGTATGCTTCAATCTCTACACTAGTTCATTGCCTCAATACCTGTTTCCAGCTCTGCAATATCACCCATTTCTGCCTCCACTTCATCCTGTTGAAAACCATTCCTGTCTTTCTCACCTCTCAAGCTTCGACCGAAAAAAGTTTCAACTTGTCCAGAAGTTTGCTGCCTTTAACCCCCTCCCACACTCCTGACACCCCAATTACTGCTCAGTTTCTGATACCCTCCTCTCCACCCCTTGCCATTTAAGCACCTTAGCAAGTTTTTGCGACAGGTAAGGTTCCATTTCAGTCCAAGTTGCAATGTGGGTTTCATCTGCCATTTCAGAGAAGGATGTGCCATGATCACCCTCAAATAGGGGGGAGAGGCTCTATCAGTTCATTGAAAAAAAAACAGGTAAGATCGTTCAAGAGGGATGAATCATCTTATAAGTAATTCAAGATCACCAGATGTAGCTTTTGACTGAAAAATAAAGCTACAAATACTTAAGGAAAACAACAATAACTTGCATCTACATAGTGCCCTTAAGGCAGGAAGAAAAGTAACCTTTTCAGGCCTGGCAATCACAGGGTTCCATTTTCCCCACATATACAGCATAGTCAAACATAGTATTTGCCTTGGTGATACAACATGAAAAATTATGACATTTTTTTTTATCCTTTACCTAGAGACCTGAACTAAAACTATTGTGCAAATAGAAAAGTAGGTATAATTTCCATGTTAAACCACAACATACCTGTGAAGTTTTGTGCCTTTAAATGCAAATCATACAGCTTATGTATGTAACGGATGTACATTTCTTCTTTATTTATTTCTGTTTTATAAAAATTCTGAAAATCAATTGGAAATCAGTTACTAGAAAATGTTTGTATAGTAAAGTTATTTTTTTTTTAATTTACGCACACAAATCTATAGACTTCCACATATAAACCTATCAGTTTAGTCGTCTGTTTCTGTGTAATCCAACCTTTTGAATACTGAATAAAATGTTGTCAAAAGACTAACATCGTCATTAAACATAGCCACAATAACCATCTTTTGTACATTTTCTAATGCTAAATATCATGTAAGAGTGCAAATCATAATAGAAAAACTGGATATTCTTAATACGACCGTATTTAAATAGTCAAATAATTTCTCCAAAGTATCAATAATCTATGTGGCATTCTCCTCTGCATCAAATTCAATCGTCATTACAACAATGAAAAAATTCCTAAAAACTGTAATATGAAAAGTGAATATTCTAACACTGTTCTGACATGTTAAATGAATAAGGAAAATAAAACTAACTTCTGAATTGGGGAAGAGAATATTCAAATATATTTGCCACTGTTTAAAATATCCAGCTTTTGGCTATGGTTTAGTGTTAGAGTAATGCAGCCCTTTCCAGTGTACATTCTTCCTTGCCTCAATATCAACCTGATGCAAGGATAACTTTTTGATCAAAAAGTGATGTCGAATATTATTTATAACTTTTACCATCATGCTCAACTGACCAGATCCAGGTCAATACATAGTTCTGAAATCCCCAGTGGTTATGGGAATGAGCACAAAAATAAGCTTGCTATCAGAAGCTAGTGTAATGATACTGAAAATAGTCATTTAGGGAAAAGTCATAAAGAAGACATGATCTCAGTACAACTGCAAAGTGTAAACCTGAGCGTTAAAAATTATACCAGAAGAAACTGATCAATAAAAATAAAGTAACCTATCCACAAAGGGCTTTTTTTGTTGAGCTGAATGAAGGCTAAGTCAGTTTTCTGCATATTAGGGCGTGGCTCATTTGTGGATATAGTTTCTATTTTAGGCACAATAAGGGTCTCTCTGGTGTAACACCAGCCAGATGCAGAGTAAAGTTCCCTCTATTCTCCTCAAACAATATGCGTTCACTCTAACCTCCCAGCATCTCTATTGCAGCACTGTAACATTTACATTTCCAATGTTGGTCCACCTGCTTAGTTTCCTTAGAAGACTGTTATATTGGTGGCCAATTGAGGGCACCTTTGTGTTATGGACTGGGTTGAGACTGAGAGAATCATTTCAGCCAGCAGAGAAGCTAGACTTTTATCCCATTACTCTGGAGTTGATTCAAACCCAGGTGCTTCAAATAAAACCACGATGTTATAATATGCCAATTTATCAACACTATTTTATTTATTTCTGTTTATTTTGTTTCAGGGTAATGTGTCATGCAGGCAAGAATGAGGCACATTCATTTTGCCACATGGACAATAAACTTCAAATTGTTGCTGGGAAGAAGAAAAGGCCTGTTACAAGGAATTGTGAAGCAAGCAAAAGCAAGACCATATCTTCAATCAAGGACTCGACAGCGAGATCGAAGCACAGTAAAAAAAAACCCTCTTCAGAGATTGCCTCAAACTTTTCTGCTTTATTTTTTCTTCTGCTCTTCTCTGTCTCTATCTGCATGTGTGTATTGCGTATGCATGCTAGCGTGGGCACGTCGTGTATCCGTAGGCATTAACTGGATTACAGTTTAAATTTAATTAAATTTCACTTTTCTCCTTTAAACCTAAGAAAGCCTGTTGTGCTCATTTCTTTGCCTTATAATTGGAAAGTGGTGAACAAGGATTCACCAAGGGGGAACTAAAAACACTGTGTTTAGAAATAAAACCCTGTTACAGTAAGACCAGGTGAAGGCTGAAAGGGAACCCCAGACCCCCTTCTCAGCCGGTTGTAACAAAAATTTGGGTGCTAGCATCCAGAATTTTACCCAGACAAATGAGAGAAATTGGAAATGGGAAGCCAAATTCTTCCCAGTCAAAACAAAAACAAGAAGTTTTCAATATAGGTTTTCCTGTGGTTGTGTGTGATTGAATAATAACATGTCTGCAACTGAAGCTAGTAGCTTCCCAAGCCAGGGTGAAGTAACTTGGGATAAGTTAAAAGCACGATCTATGGAGGAGTTGAGGAAAATGGCTGAGCAGTGTGGGATCACTGTACGTGGCAAGGCTAGGAAGTCTGAACTCCTAAGACTAGTGGCCAACCATTTCTCCCTTGAATCTGAAGCAGAAACAAGTTTAGAAGCAGACTCCAACAGGGTATTGTTAGCAAAGATACAATGGAAAAGAGGAAACTTGAATTTGAGGAAAGAGAGAGGGAGAAAGAAAGAAAGAGCCTTCCAGAAGGAATGTGAAGAAAATGAAAAGCTGAAGAGAGAGAGAGAAAGAATATTCCAGAAAGAATTTGAAGAAAGATAGTTCAAGCGGCTTGAGTTAACTTGGGGCTGACAGAGTAACCCCATTGAAAGCACGGCCAATATCAAGAAGCATAATTTGGGCTGGGTACAAAATTGCTAAAACTAGCTCATTTTGAGAAACTTTTGTGTCTTTTGAGAAACTAGCAAGGCAGCTAAAATTGCCAGCTGAGACCTGGTCTCTTTTACTGCAAAGCAAGTTAACTGGAAAGGCCCATGAGGCTTATTCCCTGTTGCCAGATGAAAGCTCATCAAATTATAAACTGACCAAAAATGCTATCCTCGGGGCATATGAATTAGTACCCAAAGCCGATCGCCAAAAGTTTAGAACCCTCAAGAAGCAAGCTCATCAAACTTATCTGGAGTTTAAAAGAAGTAAACAGCTGTTTTTTGACCAGTGGCTGAGGGCTCGTAAAGTACAGCTCAGCTATGAGAATCTCAGAGAAGTAATTCTGTTAGATTTAAACACTCTCGCCCACACTCCGTAAAGACCCATGTAGAGGAGCAGCAGGTTCAGGAAGCCCGTCAAGCGGCTGTTCTGGCCACTAGGTTTGCTTTAATTTTTAAGTTGGTTTCCCAGGGGAGAACGTTTCCTAATCAGCGACACAAATCCGAAAAGGACAAAGGGTGGGAAGGTGATATCCACCCAGGAAGTCCTGGGAGAGAAAGGAAAGCAGGAAACACAGGGGGCGCTCCTCCAGCCAAAAAGGAAGGTGCTGTGAGCAAGAGTAAGACCCGGAGACCTATGTACTTCTATTGTAATAAAGCAGGGCATTTAAAAGCTGACTGCTGGAAACTAAAGAGAAAACCGGTAGGGTTAAACAGGGCATACCCGCTCAGTGAAGAAGAGAACCTGATGGAAAGCACAGCAGAACTAGTTGTGGCTTTGACTGCAGTAAGAGTGAGACCCAAGAAGCTTACTGCTGCAAGTGCAGGAAAATTTAATAGGATTTCTGAGGGTTATCAGGGTTTTGTGTTTGAAGGGAAAGTAACCTCATATTCCTCGAGTGGACCAAGCAAGTCCATAGTGATTCTCAGGGACACAGGGGCCACTAGTTCCCTTTTACTGGAAAAAAGTTTAACCTTACCCCCAGAGAGTGCAGTGAACACCAAAATGGTGGTGAATGGTATTAAAGGGCAGTGTATGCCAGGTGCACCTGGAGTGCGACCTAGTTTCAGGACCGGTGACAGTAGGGATTGTCCCTAGTTTGCCTATGGACAGAATTGACCTGCTCCTAAGTAATGTTCTAGCAGGGGTGAAGGTGGTAGCCCCCCGCACCCCCCAGTAGTGAAAGAAAGACCGTAGGAGGTCAGAGAGACAGGGCAGTGGCGGGAGACGGACCCCTGCAGTTTCCCTGAATGTGTCCTGGATCAGGTCATCAAACCAGAGGAGACTGCATTGACACTGCAGGCAGATGACCAGGAGGTCTGCCTGTCCGAGACTTTCTTCGGAAAGTTGGGAGACCCAGGGAATGAATTAAATGGATTTGCCCAAGCTGAAGCTCAGCGAGTCAACCCAGTATTGCGAGAGTTAGCACACGCTGCCCAGTCTGAAAGTGAAGCAGAGGGAGTCTCTGATTGCTACTATTTAAAGAATGGGGTACTGATGAGGAAATAGAGTTCCCCTCACAGACCTGAGAGCAAGGAGTGGTCAGTAGTTCACCAGTTTCTGCTGCCACAGAGGTACTGGAGAAAAATATTAAGAAGGGCCCACGAGACTACAGTGGCTGTACATGCAGGTATGTGAAAGACCAAAGCCCGCATAAGACAGCAGTTTGACTGGCCAAAAATCCACAAAGATGTGGTGGAGTACTGCAGGGGTTGCCACATGTGCCAGGTTGAGGGGAAACCCTAACCTACAGTGAAACCTGCACTCCTAAGTGTTAAGAGGACCTTCCAGCAGAGGGCTGGTGAACTGTAAGGAACCCCCACTAAGAACAAAAAGGCTGGCAAAAGGTTAGACATGGAAGAGGAAAAAGAGGGCAGGTTAAAGGAAGTCCGGGAGGAATCCCGGATGAAAACCCCTACTGTCTGATCAGCCACCTTTGAAAAGTTAGACCCCACATCCTGCTACATAAATGCAGACTCTAGAAGCACCCCACCAGAGTTGCTAACAGCATTTACAGGAACCTGCAGAGACAAAGAAAAATCTCTCGGGGCAGAGAAACCATGAGGGTGATGCCTCACCTAGTCAAAGTGCCACAAGGGACTGCAGTAGAGTCTGCACACATACATGCAGGCAGGAGTGTCCCAGAGAACAAAAGGGGAGATTAACAAAGAATCTTCCCCCACAATCAGAGAAAAAGGGAACCGCCCATCCCCTGAAGTCAAAAGCCTTTGCATGACTCAGCAAAGCACTGAGTGTGTGTTCAGGATAGACCCGCCCACTACTAACTCTCCTGAAAAAAGAATGACCTCAGCAGGAACAAAGGCCCGAGGCAGTCACAGCAATGGGCAAACTGAAGAAAAACCTCCCCAAAGAACCACATGTTTTCTGGGATGCCAAAAAGGGGACAATTAAAGCAGCACTAGCACCAAGAAAAGACAGTTTTAATAAGTTTTAGGATTCATGAATGAATGGAAATGAATCAGAGAAACGCATGGTTTTCTGTATCTTATACATATTCTCTCAAACCTTTTAATAAAATGGGCCTTTTTTTCAAATCGCATTTAATTTCCCTGGGTGTGGAGGTGTCCTGCAGGCCCCCACCTGCCAAGAATGAGGCACATTAATTTTGCCACATGGACATTAAACTTCAAATTGTTGCTGGGAAGAAGAGAAGGCCTGTTACAAGGAATTGCCAGGCCCCTGGCTGGAAAGACATTTTTGCATATTAGCAGATGGTGTTGGAACAACGGAGCTATCCCTGCTCCCATACAATAAACAGAACAGACCTGGTCAAACCAGTCACTCACATGACCACCCTGCTGGCGAACTTGGGGAGTTTTAAATTGTAGAGACAGTGTTTGAACTGGCAGAAAGCTCTTTGCTCCTGGACTGAAAAAGACCTCCTCTCCTCCGGTCTGCTCCCATCTCTTTCTCACCGAACTCCAAAACCCACTGAAGACACGTGAACCCCAAGACAGAAAAATGTTTCCAACAGTGAGCAAGGTTTAAGAAGAATACTGGGTCCCAACGAAAAGCAAGACCATATCTTCAACCAAGGACTCGACAGCGAGCTCGAAGCACAGTAACAAAACCCCTCTTCAGAGATTCCCTCAAACTTTTCCACTTTATTTTTTCTTCTGCTCTTTTCTGTCCCTATTTGCATGTGTGTATCGCAATGCATGCTAGCATGCGTGCGTCATGTATCCGCAGGCATTAACAGAATTAGAGTTAAGTTTAATAAATTTCACTTTTCTCCTTTAAACCTAAGAAAGCCGGTTTGAGCTCAGTTCTTTGCCTTATAATTGGAAAGCAGTGAACAAGGATTCACCAAGGGGGAGCTAACAACACAGTGTGTTTAAAAATAAAATGCTGTTACAGTAAGACCAGGTGAAGGCTGAAAGGGAACCCTAGACCTCTTTCTCACCTGGTCGTAACAAATGTATATAACAGATTTTATTAATCATCTAGCTTCCACTAATATTTCAGGCTTTATTATAGGGAAATAACACACAGGGATAAGGCCAGAAATGGTGCTCCTGAAGACATTGGAATGTGCTTTATCTAAGTCAGACCGACAAAGTTCTACACTGGATCAAGCAAACATCAGAACTATGATACTATGATTAATCATCAACAAGGATGGTTTGGTAGATTGGAACAAAAAAAAACAAGCCATGTAAATGAAATCATGTGGCCATATAGCAGCAAATCCACACCTTTTTTTTTAAACCTGTCCAGTGCATCTGCTGCTGGTAGGCCATTCTCAAAACAGAGAAGGTACAAGGGAGGGTGCAAATAGCTCAAGGATTGAAATAAACAATGGAGAATATATAATGTTTTTCTTCTTCATCCCTAGAGTGTCAACAAGCCTCTCGATTGGACAATTTTTCCAGCATGCAGCTTGTTGACTGTGATGCTGAAATAAACTTGAATATTACGATAATATTCGAATGTCAGGATTATCTTTCTTAATATTAACCAATATCAGTTTGAAGTTTGAAAATCAATTGTATATATTAATTTTTCCAGACAATTTTTTTTAAAATCTAGCTTTCATTCTTAACTAAATATATGCTGTTTCTATACCTTGTTCCCTTAAGAAAAGAATTCAAATATTTTTATATACCTCTTCTGTGCCACAACATCGATTCTGGAGGTGGAATCCCCAGTTGGTTGAAAACTAACTTCAAATGCTGGCTTTTCAGCCAACAGGACCAAGAAGCTTAAAGCTTTCACAGGTCAACATTTGAAAGTAACAAGCCAGGAAGTGAGTTATGCCTTCTATAGCAGCAACAGCAGCAGCATCACCATCACAACTGGACAAGATAACTCATCAGTGGCACTCAAGGGTTAAGGAAAACGCTTCTTTCTATTTTCACCCTATTCCTCTATCTCCCTGGAATTAACAAAAGCTGTGGCAGGCAGTCTTCTCCCTGACCTAGCCACAAGTAAAGAATCATTTCTTTCCCTGTGGCTAACCACCAGACCTCAGTTTGATATTTATCTATTGGTGATGTTGCTGAGGTAGTATAAGCAATTGAGAGCTTAAACATACGTTACATATCTCCATGTTGGCCCACATTGATACCCTAAAAGACTGCTTTACCAAATTGAATTTATAACTTGAAGTGGTACAAATGCCCTTTTAACATTCCAGGATTTTGGTAAATGGTTGATATATTCAAAAACTGCCCCTTTTGGGTTGAACAGAGGAATGAAATAGATACTGACCAAAAGGCTAACTGTGCAGCCAATCTTTTTGCCATCAACCTCTGCCACTTTCATGCAGTCTCTGCAAATGGAAAGCAATTACAGTTTATTCACATTACCAGTGTCCCCTGCAGCTCTTAGCATATCAATAGGACGTTCACACTCAAAGGGAAAATTGTTTTACACGATGGAAAAATATGCGACTATAACTCTTACACAAAATAAGAAAAAAAAACATGGCTTGTTAACTATGAGATAGGTTTAAAAAAAAACACAGAAAGAATCCTAAGTCATGCATCGGCTAGATAGAAACCAGTAAAATTATAAAGTGTAAAACTGTATGAATTTCAGCTGCTGCATATTACTAATATAAATACACAAATCAATTAAGACTATAAATTTCTGTTCAATTATGAAATAAAGCAATTTTATTGCTGCTTCCATTTTTTCAACCTGCAAAAAAAAAAAAACAAGAGCTATCAAGTCTCACCTGTAATCCAGCAACCTTTCCATTAGACGAGTTACAGTAGCTACGAGAGAAATACCACTTTCTCGCCAGGTTTCTCTCTCAATTTTCTTCAGCAGGCTGCAGATAGAAATAAATTTGTCAGTGTTTTGACCTGGTTTATTTGAAACAAGTGCATTGCAACCACAAGCCTGATTCACATTTTGTTGATGCCTCACATTGCACAGTAGTAATTATTTTAGTAATAGGTTACACCAGTCATTTGTATTGCACTAGTTATATTGTATCTCAGTAAACACTGTAAAATATAATTGTAGCAACATCTTACCTAGGGTAAGGCCCAAAAAGTGGAATTCTAGATCCAGGAAGCATTGGCAAAACAAATGAATTTTTACATTATCCATGAAAGAAGCAATAGCGACAGATTCTCCTCAGCAGCAGTCTGCGTCAAAAGTACGTTGTCATGGCTACAACCTTCTTTGCTTATTTTGTCATTATAACTGGCTCTTTTCTTTTAAAAAAAGTAAAATTAGCATAATTGCTATGGAAAAAGTAAATATGCAGTAGGAATACACCACTTTTATATGGTTGACGTGAGAATTTACCTTAACAATTCGTTAAATATAATTCTATCAAATCACAATGGAGCAAAAAGGACTGCCAGTTGAGGAACTGTTAAGGTATGAATGTTAACCCAAGAAATTCTTTTAATAAAAGGCGAATTTACTTTTAAAATGATTGTGATACAAATTGCACAGTGGGGGTATTTAAAATAAATTATTCATTGTTTAAATATCAATTGGGTTTAATTTGATTTTTCAATACTCCACATATATTCCCCAAGATGAAAAAATACCTTACTATTGGGCATTACATAAGAGATGACATATTGTTTCTTACTGCAAAGTCTGTGAAAATATAATGAACCTGCCTCAGTTAATGAAATTGTGCTATTTATTCCCATTTTCTGGTACATTTTCAAAAAGAGCTCTTGCCAAGTTAAAATGCTTGGCTAATAATTGAAAAGGAAACAATGTACAGATTAATCAAAAAACTTCTCATATTATTAAGAGTTTTTTTTTTCTACACACAGTTTAAGTAAAAATTGCAATCTCTTGTCTTGTCTCTATAACTGCCATAAGCAAAAATTCAAGCCCCAATTTTAACTTTGCCGACCCAATGGGAATGAGGTGGGATGGATGGTTAAAATAGCAGTAGAGTAATTACTACT
Organism: Heterodontus francisci; assembly: GCF_036365525.1. Classification (NCBI taxonomy): domain Eukaryota; kingdom Metazoa; phylum Chordata; class Chondrichthyes; order Heterodontiformes; family Heterodontidae; genus Heterodontus; species Heterodontus francisci. Next base: position 40,838,638 of record NC_090388.1, on the reverse strand, counting down.
ACATCCTGCCATGCTTCTGCCTGTCGACATTTTAACCACGCCATTAACGGAGTTGGCTGAGGCATCCACAGTATGTGTTGCCCGAGGCGTCCACAGTACGTGTTGCCCACCTTCAGACATCTGAATGTCTGCTCCTTGCAATTCAGCTGGGCCAGACTGTCCCAAAGCAGTAATCGGCATACAGTAGTCTGTAGCCAGGTCGTCCCTGAGCCACTGAAGCACTATTTAATGGGGCATTAACCTGCAGGTAATTGGATCAAAAGGATGTGTGTGCCATTGTGCTGTTTAGATTGCCAAGGGAGTTTCCAGCATCCAGATCACTTATTTTTCCACATTCCTTACCTTATTGTCCTTTATCACCTTATGATTGTTTTAATTGCTAGTTTCATTTGGATGGAGGAACAGCTAAAATAGGAACAATAGCAGCAGCCTCAGAAACCAGCAGCTGCAACTGGACCTATTGCAAGATAGCAATTCGGGGGCTACTTTTAGGAGGCCATACCCAGTGCACAGCATGTCAGGTCAAGAGCTACTTCATGGAATCAATCTGCAGAGCAGGAGGCTGCACTTTTCCAGGAAGGCTGTTGCTGACCCCTGTAGCCTATTGTAACAGGACCTGATGCCTGCTGGGACAGGGGATCATGTTTTGCCAGTGGCTCTCAAAGTTATCACATCTCAGTTTGTAGCACTCATAGCTGCAATAAGCAAATTCTCCAGAGCTGGCCAGTACATCATCTTCCCTATTGACCTCAAAGGTCAACATGAGAAAGATCAGAGATTTGCAGCAATGGCCAACTTCTCCTGCATCAAGGGTGTCATGGACCGCGTACATGTTGCCATCAGTGCACCAGAACACCAGCCGGCAGCACTAGTGAATAAGAAAAGCCACTACTCCATTAATGTCCAATGACAGAAACGGGATCATGCAAATTTGTGCAAGGTTTCTGTCAAGATGCATTTATCTTGTGACAGTCTACCATGGTGAAAAGTGATACCCCCAACATGGTTCGTTACACCCCTCTGCAACTCCACCACAATGAGCCACACAGATATTATTAAAAGCCATGGAACTACCATAGGGATGCCCAAGCAGAGGTACAGGTGTTTTGACAGGTCTTGGAGCCCCCTACAATATGCCCCACAAAGAGGCACATCATCGAGGTGTGCCACATCCTGCAGAAGCCTGCATTTGAAGGAAGCACAGCAACAGCAGTCCTTATCTGGCAAGGACGATGAGGGAGAAGGCCAGGCCAGGCCAGGCCAGGCCCCCCCCCCCTCCCCCTCCCGACCATTCAACTAGAGCTGTGAGGGATGAGTTAGTTGCTCAACAATTCCACTGGCCTGTGCATTACCCTGCCCTCAGAAATTATACAAAGCCCCTCTATAGTAACAGTCCTAATTGCATCCTTTTCTATTCCCTTAATCCTGCACTAAAGGGCATTCAAACAATGTAGCCAACTTTTATATCAACCATATCGTGTTCGATTGCTCAGTGAATGGTTGCTCTGTGCTGTGTTTGTAAGACGGCTTACTATGCTGTCAGTCAACCCTGAGGAGGCGTGGTTCCAACGTGAAACTAAAACAGATCCAGGCAGCCCTCTTGAATAAAAGCCTGCGCGCACACACACAGAAATCCTAAGTCTAGTTTCTTCACGTGTCAAACTGACGAAGTCTTCTTCTTCAACGACCTGCATACCTTTGCAAAGTAGTTGATCTTTGAGTATGAGTTGCACCTTTTCCTTCATGGCAGACGTGCTGTTTTGAATCCATGGGAACTGCCACAATTTGGGCATGTTTTTGAGGGTGCCTGACTGCGACAGGGCAAGTGTTGATGAGACTGCTGAGGTCTCTTTGTCTGTAACCCTTGCACTTGAGCTGATTGGACAAGTTGTATCCGTGATTCTGAGTCTGAGGGCGCATTTTTGTATAACATCTTCGAATCTAACACAGCGGATTCGATTTGGATGGTCAGGGTCAGGCCTTTTCCAAAGTCAAACCATCATCTTCCATGAGGAGGCATTCCCTAATCCGTGAAATTGAAGTTTTTTCAATTAGTTGGTCATGAATTCGTTCATTAGCAAGTGTGCCAAATTTGCATGTAGAAGACAAGTGACACAACACTGCCACATATTGTTTTACGGACTCACCATTTCCCTGGCAGAATGTGTGTCAGTCAATCATCACACTTTCCTTCGGGCCAAAGTATTTCTCGAGAACACTCACTGCCTTATCGAACTTAGGCGCATCATCTGTCAGCTGCTTGAATATACGCTGGCCCTCTGTTCTGAGGCAATGCACGAGTATTGCCTTCTTAGGGGTTGCTGCTAGATCCGTACCGTCCATACTTGTAGCAAGGACATAGGTTTCAAATCCAGAAATCCATCTGACCACAGAATAGGAGGTTCTCCCATCAATGACAGGAAAGGCACTGTGGCTGGTAAATTTAAATTACTCGCCATCTTGTACCCCAAGCATGAAGGAACTAAAGTTACTGGGCTAGATTAAGAACCAGCTGCCGATCTCAGCGGCGAGCTTAAAAAATGGCGGCCCACACTTGCAGGCCACACGGCAAAGAGCCGCCGCAATCTCCCATGTATCGGCTCATTTAAATAGCTGGGTGGCCCGCTCCCCCCCAATCACATGGAGGAGGCGGGCTGTCCGTCCCCAGCAATGGCATCAGCTGCCTGTGCGCAAGCGCTGGCGCCGTTGTTAAAGAGCAGCCAGCACTGCCGGTCAATTTGAATTTTTAAAGCAGTATCCCCCGAAAACCTATTCAATAAATTTCTAATGCCTCTTTCCCACCCCCTGCAATAACAATTACATTAACTATTTGCCCTCCAACGCCACCCCGCACCTCCCGGCCCCCCCAGACACTTACCTTTTAAATCTGAACTTTCACCCCAAATGGCACAAAGTTTAAAGATCACTACTTCCCACCATCCCCTACACCCATACGTTTATTTGACCCCCCACCCCATTCCACACTGAAAATTGTAACTCCTCCCCACCAGTGTCACGCCAGCTTTCCCCAGACAGGGAATTGAAGGCACGGGAGTGCTGGTCGCTGCACAAAGAACACGGTGGGCCCAGACGATTTCAGGTAAGTTTATTTAAATTTATTCAGGTTATTCATTTAAATATTGAAATGCTGTTCCCAGCAGCGGGGTGGTGGGGTGCCACCACACAGCCTTGCTGCCTGCCCCCCTGCTACAGAGCCCAACATCGTGGGCTTGGTAAAATCCAGTCCATTATTTCTGTGTGCGTGTAGGCTTTATTCAAGCTGGCTGCCTGGATCTGTTTTAGTTTCACTTTTGGAACCACATCCCCTCAAGGTTAACTGACAGCAGAGTGAGCAGTCTTACAAACACAGAACACAGCAATCAATCACAGAACAATCGAACACCACAATATTGACAATGCAGCGATGAAACTACACTGCAGACCAAAGTGTCCAATGTGATAAAGGCGATAAATTTAATGGCAAACCTAATAATTGCCTTTCATTCATTTCCCACCCAAAGGTCAACCCATGGTGCTTGCTTATGCAAAGATGTCTTAAGCTCTGCAGCTCTGCAAAGGTGCCTCCCCAGTGGCTTTAGCAAAACTGATGCCCATACTGAGACCCTCGCTATGGGCAGTGACTTATGGGTTGTCGAGTCTATGAGGGCCCAGCTGTGGACTGCTGCATCTCAGCTGATACCAGAGCAGTCTGGCCCAGCTGATTTGCTGGTGCCATGGTGAGTCTTGGTTGACAGGGTGACGAGGGAGCAGATATTCTGACATCTTGAAGGAAGGTAACACAATGGCTCTTATCGTGCCACTGCCACTTACTGTGGGGCTGGGAGTCGAGGTTGGAAATGGAATAAAAAGGCACGTCCAGAAATGACTTTAAAATAAATTATGACAGTAACAATGGGTAAAATCTTTATAGTTAGTAAAGGGCTAATTTAAAATAAATATTCGTAAGTCTTCTTCCACACAGAGTGATCATGACATGGCATAGACTCCCAAGCATACAGTAGTGTCGACAAAAAAAAAACTGGAATCATTTAAGAACCAATTGAGTGTTGTTAGGGGGAGACTAAGAACATTCTGTCCAGGTGAGCTAAGATGGGCCAAATGGCTTTCCTCACCCATAATTATCCTGTGATCTTGTGAAGACTGTGTACCACATTGGAGCAAGTACATAGTAATTACTGTTTCACGCACAAGGAATGTTTGGGGCTCTGCATGGTCGTGTGGGAAGAGTGAGCAAACAGATATTGCATCTGCTGAAATGATACGAGAAAAGTGCAAGGGGAATAGCAGCTCGAAGTATGAATGGTAAAAGGAAGGAATCGTCTATCAGGAAGACAGGAGGAAAGGAGAAAATGTACTTAGTGGCGGAATCATATTGTAGGCGGCAGAAAATGATTTGATGATTCAGGAGGCTAATGGGGCAAATGTGAGGAAAAGAACAGCCCTGTTGCTGTTGTGCAGAAAGGAGGGGAGGAGAGCAGAGACATGGGAAATAGGTCAAGTTGGTCGAGGATCCTATTAATCACCGCCGGGGTGGGAGAACCTTGGAGGAGGAAAATGGAGGACATTTCAGAAGTTCTAGTTTAGAAATCGGGGCCATAAAACCAGATGAGACTGAAATATAATAACTGGGGAGAGGGTCGAAGACTTGCAGTATGGAGAATCCAGATAGTTGTCAGAATCAGTGAGGTTGTAATAGATGTCTGTGCAAAGTCCATTGCTAGAGGTGGAGAGGGAAAAGTCTTGGTAGGCATGGGAAAAGTCAGAGTGACCATGCAGAGATGAGGGATTGGTGAGAATTAAAATTATAGTTAAGGAAATTATCATGATCAGAACAGCAGCAGCAAGTGGCACCAACATAATTGTCAATGAAAGGAAGTAGGGCCCAACTAATGCCATCCTTTCCTATTGCGTGAGAGAAAATCCTAACAATAAAAATAGCATGATAGGTAATAGAATGAGTACATTTTTGAAAACACTCAAGCAGTTAACAGCATGGAACAGAAACTACCTCCCATAGGTGCCATTCAATCATCACTGTAAAACACCCTGACTGGAGCCACTTTCTTATTTAATTGATATTGTCCCCTTCAGCTGTCTCCCTCTACAGGTGGTAATCCTGTGGGAGAACCAGGTTTGAGATTCCCTCATTACTGAATTATATTCTTAGGTACGGTACTGTGGAGACACAGTCATCTCGGAGCTGCTTTGTTGCTGGAGGTCAACTTAGAGCTGCACTGAAAGAGGCCTGGAAACAAGTTGTCGACTCTCAGCCATTGACAGCATAATGAAAATAAAAGATATATTTTATTAAGCATTTATATATTTTTAAAATGCAATGTAATCAAAAATCAATCTCCCATTTCTTTAAATCCACAATAACTGGCTCTCGCTCAGCTGGAATTTCAACATCAGCTTAAAATGGTAATTGATGAATCCAGGTGTTACCAACTAATGGTTTTGCAGTAGTGCTTCTTCTGCACCTACAGATGTCACGATGCTTTATGTATAGCTGAGCACCTAGAATTGGAGCTGACACTACAGTCTAAAATGCACATGATTTGTAAAAGACTGGGCAGAAATTGGACCTTGTTGCATTCATAATATGAGAACAAGGCCTAATTTCTGGACAAACGCCCTGCGCCCGAAAAATGCCTCAAAATGTCCAATCTACAAGCCGATTGGGTTATCTTTCTTGCATTCCCGGTGGCCATCAAAAACACGTGTCCTTGGTGGATGCCATGTAGAGGCAACAGGGCTCTTTCACATGTAAATGTAGGGCACAATATCTGTTTTAGGACCCAGCCTAAAATTGGACAGTGATAAGTGGGCCAGTGTTCTGCATGAGTGCTCCTCTGACTCCACAGCCATTGTGACCATTCCCCCACCAACCCCACCCATTCCCAACTAACTGCAACCTTCCTCTTGGGACTAACCTTCAGGCCTCCGGCGGCAAGCTATTCGTCATCTGAAATGATTAAGCTGCCTGTGGAGGTACTGAAACGTTAAAAGCAGCATTAGCTCTTATATACTATACAGTGGTTATATAGAATTATTTTCCTATTCATAATCCTAATTATGCTGCTTCTTTATGTTTTAAAATATAAAGATACACTCAAGTTATTCCAGCTTATAAAAACACTGGGCTGTTAGTTTGATATTCTGCACACCACAGTGACTGAAAACTTGCAAGATAATTGAAAGCCCCAATCATATGACTTCTGTAACAGAAGATCACACAAAATCAACAACTTCCTAATCACATATTGCTGTGAAACCATTGAAAAGGGAAATGGTACTTTAAATGTATGAATTGTATCAAGAAGGCTAGGGCTAAAAATGAAATCCATGTAATTGGGGGTGGGAAAATGAATACTGCCTTGGTAACGGCCAACCCACAGATGTTGTTATAATTACAAGGTCCTTCCTTCCTTCTACTGACTGGGGGTGAAATTTGTCTTGGGCGGAGTGTAAAATCAGGCAATAGTGCATAAAACAGGCTAGAGCTTTGCTATCACCTATTCGGCGGTCCTCACGATGAGCTTCACCCCAACTGGGTCTTCCTTAAAAAAAAAATGAACATTTTTCTGTGTTTTTAAAAATGCTTCATATTATCTACCCATTTTTTGCTCATATTTTATTAAAATTGAACCCTGCAAGGTTAGAAAGTGGCTAATTTAAATAGAATAACGGCAACAGGAAAGCAAAAAGCAGGCAGCTTTGCTTGTTGTTTTGGTTATTTCCTCGATTGCTGTCAACAGCACTAGCTACTGACTCATAGAATCCCCTACTTGGGTTAACGGCATAAAGCAAGGATCACACCATGGATATTTCTGATCTGTATTACTTCAATGCCACACTATCGAGTGCATTGACCCACTGAGGAACCTGGACCACACTGATTTTTTTTTTGCAGTGTAAAATGTAAAGTATTCAGCAAATAGATTGAGTAAAGACCATGTCTAAACACTATCGCATCTGAGCATGTAAACAAAAGCTGTAAAATAAGGTTATGACTCACATGCTATTGAAAAGCTCTCGGTAAGTTTCATCGCCTTTGCCTTCTGACATCAAGCTGTCCAATTTGTCTATCAGTTTTGCCTCCACCTGAGAATACATGTATTGAGTAAGCTCATTGATAATTAGTCTCCTGACTGATATGTGCATATAGATAGAACAAAGAACAAAGAACAAAGATAATTACAGCACAGGAACAGGCCCTTCGGCCCTCCAAGCCTGCGCCGATCCAGATCCTCTCTCTAAACATGTCGCCTATTTTCTAAGGTTCTGTATCTCTTTTCTTCCTGCCCATTCATGTATCTGTCTAGATACATCTTAAAAGACTCCATCGTGCCCGCATCTACCACCTCCGCTGGCAATGCGTTCCAGGTGCCCACCACCCTCTGCGTAAAGAACTTTCCACGCATATCCCCCCTAAACTTTTCCCCTTTCACTTTGAACTCATGTCCTCTAGTAATTGAAACCCCCACTCTGGGAAAAAGCCTCTTGCTATCCACCCTGTCTATACCTCTCATGATTTTGTACACCTCAATCAGGTCCCCCCTCAACCTCCGTCTTTCTAATGAAAATAATCCTAATCTGCTCAACCTCTCTTCATAGCTAGCGCCCTCCATACCAGGCAACATCCTGGTGAACCTCCTCTGCACCCTCTCCAAAGCATCCACATCCTTTTGATAATGTGGCGACCAGAACTGTACGCAGTATTCCAAATGTGGCCGAACCAAAGTCCTATACAACTGTAACATGACCTGCCAACTCTTGTACTCAATGCCCCGTCCGATGAAGGAAAGCATGCCGTATGCCTTCTTGACCACTCTATTGACCTGCGTTGCCACCTTCAGGGAACAGTGGACCTGAACACCCAAATCTCTCTGGACATCAATTTTCCCCAGGACTTTTCCATTTACTGTATAGTTCACTCTTGAATTGGATCTTCCAAAATGCATCACCTCGCATTTGCCCTGATTGAACTCCATCTGCCATTTCTCTGCCCAACTCTCCAATCTATCTATATTCTGCTGTATTCTCTGACAGTCCCCTTCACTATCTGCTACTCCATCAATCTTAGTGTCGTCTGCAAATTTGCTAATCAGTCCACCTATACTTTCCTCCAAATCATTAATGTATATCACAAACAACAGTGGTCCCAGCACGGATCCCTGTGGAACACCACTGGTCACACGTCTCCATTTTGAGAAACTCCCTTCTACTGCTACTCTCTGTCTCCTGTTGCCCAGCCAGTTCTTTATCCATCTAGCTAGTACACCTTGGACCCCAAGCGCCTTCACTTTCTCCATCAGCCTGCCATGGGGAACCTTATCAAATATTTTTTTCTTGTTTCAAGCACTTTTATGTGAACTGGCAAGACAGGGGCTAAAAATTTAATCACTCCAGAAACAAGCACACAGATGATGGGCTGTGGGATGCACACACCTGTTTGCTTCGTAGATGGAAGTGCATGGAATAGGTGCTTCACCCTCATTATAATGATTCAGGCTTGTAGCCAGCACTGCTCCTTGGCTGCAGTTTTATTAAAGGCAATCAGTACCTCTTAAAGGGGAAGTACACTCTGGCTGCAGACAGCAGGGAACACACAAGGTAAGCAATGGCTGCAATTCATTATGATTGGGCTCCCACATTCTCTGATGCTGCTTGGTCCAGGTGGTGGACAAGATCCTATTCCCCCTTGGGGGCAGAACATTCTCCAGGCAACATTTCCACAGATTGTGGCAAGAGATCATAGAGGAAGTGAATGCCAGGAAGTTAGCTCCCAAGTCACAGGTGCAGTGCTGGTAAATGTTCAATAAACTCACCAGAGTTGTCGAGGTAAGAATCTATTTCCCTACTATCTAATCACACCTTTGCCATTTTATTCACAATACTTTCCTTCCCCACTTTCCATCATTCTTCTACAATTACTGCACCACACTTCACAACCTTGTTCTCCTCATACTCTCACACTCACCACAACCACAACCCTCACTTCCTCACACCTTACACACTGCATCCCAACTATTTGACGAGGACAGGCTTCTCTAAACAACTCAAGGCTCGCACTTGCACACTCCCTTTTTTCTCAAAGGACGGTCACTCAAAACCTGAACCAGGAGGCTACCACCAGAGGAGGCTGAGCTCACCTGCACCTCCTCTCCCCAATGGAAGAAAACGTATTGGCCATCACAGGTGGTGGGTCGGTTGGGGAAACAGGTCATTTATGTGATGAGTGGTAACACTGGAGGAGATGTCACATGCTGGGTATTTTCAGATCTTATCCTCTTTTTCACTTCTTGATTGTACCTCACCATCCACACACTTGACAATCTGAAACTAATTTCACTAGCCACTTATCCCTCAGCTCTCTCTCCACATCAAATACTAAGCCTTGTCTCTCTCTTTCACTTCAAGTACTCAAAATGTGGAGATACCTCTGACACTTCCGGAAGAAGAGGCCAGCCTTCCTGAAGATGCACCTTCACATGGTTTGACCTTCAAAAGCACCAGCTCAGATATTGGTGCCACGTGCACTTTAGAGACTAGACGAAAGGAGCAGGATCTTCATGAATGGTAAATCACCAAGCACAAGTGCGCATGAGTCAGAGCTGTTAATCTGTTAATGGTGCATCAATTGTTTGATTATATGCAGGTGGAGGGTGTTAATTGGGATCTTACTTGAGCACTTATAAGCAGACACTTACCGAGACTGGTGGAAGGTTTGAGTGAGGAGCTACATGTTTGGAATCATTTTACTCTGTACGATAAATGTGAAACTGAGTAAAAATAGGCTCCAGCATTATCCTTCCATAAGCAGCTTTCTGGAGCTCAACATAGTAGCAGTTGCCTAAAGCTGAATGTTGGAAACTATGAATTTTTATTTAACATAGAAAACTAAAATCTCACTGGCTATTGTGGACAATATGGCAGAAAGCAAGTGTAAATTCTCAGGGTATGATTACCCTCTGATGTTCTGAGTCTGAACCATATGACCAGTGGAAGAATGAAGTGGATACGTGGACATTGGTTATGTCTCTACCAAAAAGGAAACAATGGCCTTGGTGTCGTCATTCCTACCAAAAATAAAATCAGAAGTAAAGTGCTTTGTGAAATAGATGCTCATCAGTTGGATACTGATGAAGGATTGGATCTCCTGTTAGAATTCTTGAATGAAATTTACAAGAAAGATTACCTATTGAATGCATATGAGGCATGGTCAAACTTTGATAGATTTTGGAAAACAGATAGTCATTCAATAGAGAAATATATCATGGCCTTTAACAGACTGTATAGAAGATTGAGAAAATTCAATTTGGAAATCCATGGTTCAGTGCTATCATTTAAATTGCTAGATTGTGCTAGGACGCACATATGGACAGGCTCCTGGTTCTAACTGGGGTTCGGTTCTTGGACAAAGAATCCCTGTTGGATCAAATGTATGCTGCCTTAAAGAAATTCCTGGGGAAACAGTCATTTCTTGCAGCACTGGTAGAACAAACAGGGCATTCTGTGGTGACACAAAGAAAGGAGGACTCAATGTTTACTTGATGTTGAAATGGTCCAGATACTAGAAGCAGACATAAGTACAATGGAAGAGTTAACGACAGGAGAGATGAGGATGAAAGAATCTTTAGCAGGTTTGACTATTACAGTGGAAAACAGAATTAGAACAGCAATCATAGGTGAATGAATCCCAGGAATGCCCAAGGAACAGTTAATAGGTGCTTCAGATGTGTCTCAAAGTATGTAATGAACTGCCAAAGTGGAGGGGCAGGCTCCTCGAAATAACACACAACAGAATTCTGTGGTAGAAGAGAGAGATAATTATGAATCTGAATGAATTGTACTAGTCACAAGAAGTTTTAATACTGTGATGAATGTGTCAGTCGCGGATTCTTTCAACTATGCTGTATTAGATAGTGCTTGCACGTCAGTAGTACGTGGAACTGATTAGTTACAATGTTATCTGGATTCACTCAGTAGTGATCAATGCAAGGTTAAGGAGTATAAAAGTACGACCAGCTTTAGGTTTGATGATGACAACACATTGAAGTCACTGAAGAGAGTAGTAATTCCATGTAAAATAGCTGGAGTAAGTCACTTTATCAGTACTAATGTAGTCTCTATTGAAATACCTTTTACTGCTATTACTTGTATTAGTGTGGGATAAAGGCACTGAAGTGGAAGATCAGCCATGATCGTATTAAATGGCGGGGCAGGCTCAATGGGCTGAATGGCCAACTCCTGCTCCTATGTTGAGTTAACTTTCTATGAAAAAGGCATAAATGGAACTTGATATGGAGCATGATATGGCAATTATTTTTGGAAAGTCAGTGAATTTGCAGTTTACCCAGTCAGGGCACTATTGTATCCCCTGAACAAAACCTGATGTTTCTAGTCAGTGTTAGATAAGTATTAATGGCATCAGGTGTTAAAATCAGAAAAAAAAATTGTCTTCAAAGTTACACAGACAATTTGCTCACCCTTGTCAGATTAAAGACCCTGCTAAAGGATGCAGGTGTGATTGATGAAAAGTATATGAGGATAATAGAGATTAGTGAAAAGTGTGAAATCTGTAAAAAGTATCAGGACACCATCACGTCCTATGGTGAGGCTTCCATTGGCTTTAATGAGGTCGTTGCCAATGGATTTAAAGTATGAGACAAAGACAAGAATATTTTCAATCTACATTTTACAGACCTAGCAACTAGATTTATTCTTTCTACAATAATAGAAGAGCAAGAAATAGCAAGAACAAAAGGGTGATTGTAGATAAAATCATGGAGAAATGGATAGGGACTAAACTTGGGGCACCAGCTAAGTTTCTGACTGGCAAATTCCCCTCCATTATCAATGATGAGTTCAGAGACATGTGTGTAAACATGACCATTATGGTTATGAATACTACAGCTGAAAGTATTTTCAGCAATGGGCTCTGAGAAAGGAATCACGCATTGGTTGATGAAATCCTGCATAAATCTTAGCTGACCAGCCAAACTATAAGTTGACAACTGCCCTGGCATGGGCGGTTCATGCGAAGAATTGACTTCAGATGGTTGGAGGATATAGTCCTTATCAATTGGTCTATGGGCAGAATCCCAAAATTGCCTTCTGTACTGTGCGATGGTCATAAAAACACAAGAAATAGGAGGAGTTGGCCATTCGGCCCCTCAAGCCTGCCCCGCCATTCAACGAGACCTTTGCTGATCTGTCCCAGACCTCAACTCCTCTCTCATGCCTGCTCCTCATAGCCCTCAACTCCCAGATATTTCAAAAATCTATCTACCTCCTCTTGAAATACTTTGTGATCGAGCCTCCACAACTCTCTGGGGTAGAGAATTCTAGACATTCACTACCCACTGAGAGAAGAAATTCTCTCGCATATCAGTTTTAAATGAGTGTCCTCTTATTCTGTAACTATGTCCCCTAGTTTGAGATTCCCCCACTAGTATAAACACCTTCTCAACATCTACCCTGTCAAGCTCCCTCAGAATCTTGTACGTTTCAAGATCACCCCTCATTCTTAACTCAAATGAATAAAGGCCTAACCTGTTTAGTTGTTCTTGATAAGTCAACCCCTTCATCCCAGGAATCAGCCTAGTGAATCTCTTTAGAAATGCCTCCAATGCCAGTATATCCTTTCTTAAATGCGGGGAGCAAAACTGTACACAGTACTCCAAGTACTCCAGTCACCAATACCCTACACAGTTGTAACAAGACTTCCCTATTTTTAAACTCCAACACCCAAGCAATAAAGGCCAAAATTCCATTTGCCTTCTTAATTACGTGCTGCATCTGCATGCTAACTTTTTGTGTTTCATGCACAAGAACACCCAGATCCCTCTGCGCTGCACTCTTTTGGAGTCTCTCTCTATTTAATAATAGCCTGCCTTTTGATTCTTCCTACCAAAGTGTATGACCTCACAATTTCCTACATTAAACTCCATCTACCAAGTTTTTGCCCACTCACTCAACCTATCTATATCCCCTTGCAGATTCCTTATGTCCCCATCACAACTTGCCCTCCCACTTATTTTTGTATCGTCAGCAAAGTTGGATATATTACACTCTGCCCCTTCCTCCAAGTCATTAATATAGATAGTAAATAATTGAGTTCCTAGATCTGATCCTTGTGGCACTCCACTAGTTACATCTTTCCAACCTGAAAAAGACCCATTAATCCCGACTCTCTGCCTTCTGTGAGTTGACCAATCCTCAATCCATGCTAATACATTACCCCCAATACAGTGACCTCCTATCTTGTGTAATAATCTTTTATGTGACACCTTATCGAATGCCTTCTGGAAATCCAAATACACTACATCTACCAGTTCCCCTTTATCAACTCTGGTTGTAATATCCTTAAAGAAGTCTAGCAAGTTTGTCAAACATGATTTCCCTTTCACAAAACCTTGTTGATTCTGTTTGATTGTGTTCAGCTTTTCTAAATTTCCTGCTATTTCTTCCTGATAATGGACTCGAGCATTTTCTCAACGACCGATGTTAGGCTGACTGGCCTATAGTTTCCTGCTTTTTGTCTCCCTCCCTTCTTGAACAGGGGCGTCACATTAGTGGTTTTCTAATCTGCTAGGATCCAGTGAGTTCTGGAATATTTCGACCAAGCCTCCACTATCTCTGCAGCCACTTCCTTTAAAACACTTGGATGTAGGCCATCAGGTCCTGGCGACTTGTCTGCCTTTAGTCCCATTAGTTTGTCAAATACTTTGTCCCTCACGATGGAGACTGTTACAAGATCTTTCCTCCCATTAGCTCCTTGCTTATCTGATATCTGTGGGATGTTTATAGTGTCCTCCATCGTGAAAACCGATGCAAAATATTGGTTTAAATTATCTGCCATTTCCCTGTTCCTAGTTATGAATTCTCCAGTCGCATCCTCCACGGTTCCCACGCTCATTTGAGCTACTCTTTTTCTTTTTATATACCCGCAGAAGCACTTGCTGTTTGTTTTTATATGTCTTGCCAATTTACTTTTGCAATCAATTTTCTCCCTCTTTATTAGATTTTTAGTCATCCACTGCTGGTTCCTAAAAAGAATCCCAATCTTCCAGCCGTTTTGTATGCCTTAGTTTTTGATTGGATACTCTTCCTAACCGCCTTTGTTCACCCCGGGTGGTTCATCCTTCTCATCCTTCTTTTTAACTGGGATAAATTTTTGCTGAGCGTTATGAAATGAAGTCCTCCTGCTCTTGAAGGTACTACAATTAGTTCCATTTTTTCTGCACATTTGAATGCTTTACATGCAGGGAGCCTGACTTTTATCAAGGCTGAGGTCTCTGAGAAAATTCACAACTCAGAGGCATCGTATTAGGCCATCTGAGGTGGAATTTAATTTAGGATATTTGGTGTATTATAAAAGAGAGGGTCATAGGGAATGGAAGGGCCCATGATCATAAGACAGTAATTATCAAGCACAGAAGTCAAACTGTTAAGGTTCACTTCTCATGATTAATCAGGGTTGATTACAAAATCTCAGAATCTGAGCAGCTGATGGACGGAAACTATAGACCATGTACCTCAAATAATCATGTGTTTTGTGCTGAAGGTCCTGAGGAATAGAATGATCAAGGTTTTAATAGTAATGTGAGCGATCATGATGCTCAGGAAAGAGCTATCACATCCAAAGGCCAATTGCCTCAAGTTGGTACTTAAGTGACATATATTCTAGAGTGGTCGAATAAATGGAGGGATGCAACGACTGTGGAACGTGCAGGAAAATCTCCCGGCAAGTTTAAATATTGGTTCAATGTTCAAGATGATGGCCAAGCAACAAGGTCCATGGACTGGCAGAATAGGGTGAAAGAGTGGAGGGTAAGAAAGCACAGTGTGAGTTCTAACAGTGGGTCTGGAAGTGACCCTCGTGTAGGCAAGTGATCACGTACTAGAGAAAGAGCCTCCGATAAAGTACGAGGGAGATCTTCTAGCCGTAGTCCTGAAAGACATCAAAGTGCTAATAGAGCTGTAGTTTGAACAGATTCTACAATGAAACGGAGGCTAGAGAGCTGTCTTGGAATAGAACTGAAGACAGAAGTCCTCATGACCATAAAGTTTTAGGAGCTGCCAATAATCTTGACAATAAACTAACAAGGGAAGAAAAACATAAGGAATTAGAGTTTGGAGTTTATTCTGAGGTACCAGATGGGGGCCAGCCAGCCTTGTCACAGAGATGGATTTGCACTGAAAAAGTCCTTCCCGATGGGAACTTAAGGCTAAAGCGAGCCTAGTTGCAAGGGGTTTTGAAGAGCAACTGGGTGATACCGATGTTAGAGTGGATCCACCCACAGCTGGAAAAGTAATCTTGAAAATGTTTTTAGCTCTTTGGGCCACATATTCAATGGAGTGTAGATCACTGACATAAAAGCCACATTTCTCCAGGGTGATACTTTTCAGAGAGAAGTGTTTCTGAAACCACCAAAGAGGCAGCAGATGCAGAAAGAAATCTATGGAAACTAAACAAAAAAGTGTCTATGGCCTTAATGACGCTTCCAGTTGTGGTATTTCTTGGTGAGATCCGTTTTGTTGAAAATTGGTTGTGCTCAACTAAAAGCAGATTGTGCAATGTTTTATTGGTATCAAAGAGAAACTTCTGGGCATCTTCATGATGCATGTTGATGATTTTTTATGGGGTGGTACTGCTGATTTTGAGAAATATGTGAATACGATTACAGCAGAATTTAAGATTGGGAGTCAGGCTTGTGGGGCCTTAAAATATATTGGTTTAAACATTAAGCAGACTGGTATTTTGCATCAGGCCTCACTGTAGGGGATACAAGTAACATCCCAAAAATAGCTGTAAATAAGGAAATGGAAGGGATGGAAGAACTGGGGCGGCACAGTGGCGCAGTGGTTAGCACCGCAGCCTCACAGTTCCAGTGACCCGGGTTCAAATCTGGGTACTGCCTGTGTGGAGTTTGCAAGTTCTCCCTGTGTCTGCGCGGGTTTCCTCCGGGTGCTCCAGTTTCCTCCCACATGCCAAAGACTTGCAGGTTGATAGGTTAATTGGCCATTATAAATTGCCCCTAGTGTAGGTAGGTGGTAGGGAAATATAGGGACAGGTGGGGATGTGGTAGGAATATGGAATTAGTGTAGGATTAGTATAAATGGGTGGTTAATGGTCGGCACAGACTCGGTGGGCTGAAGGGCCTGTTTCAGTGCTGTATCTCTAAACTAAACTAAACTCAAGAAAATTACAACTACCAGGGAAGTGGTACTGAACAAATTGTTGGAGCGACAGGCTGACAAGTCCCCAGGTCCTGATGGATTTCATCCTAGGGACCTAAAAGAAGTGGCTAGTGAGATAGTTGATGCATTGGTTTTAATGTTCCAAAATTCCTTACATTCGGGGAAGGTTCCATTAGATTGGAAAATAGTGAATGTAACTCCTTTATTCAAAAAAGGAGGGAGACAAAACAGGAAAATACAGGCCAGTTAGCTTAATATCTGTCTTAAGGAAATTGTTAGAAGCTATTAAAGATATTATAGCAGGACATTTAGAAAAGTTCAAGGTAATAAAGACAGAGGCAACTTGGTTTTGAGAAAGGGAAATCATATTTAACCTATTCATTGGAGTTCTTTGAAGAAGTAACACATGCTGTGAATAAAGGGGAACTGGATGATGTACTGTACTTGATTTCCAGAAGGCAGAAGGTGCCACATCAAAGATTATTGCAGAAAATAAAAGCTCATGGTGCAGGGGATAACATATTGGCATGCAAAGATGATTGGCTAGCTAATAGGAAACAGAGAGTAGGCATAAATGGGTCATTTTCTGGTTGGCAAAATGTAATGAGTGGTGTGCCACAGGGATCAGTGCTGGGGCCTCAACCTTTTACAATTTATAGATGAAGGGACCGAAGGTATGGTTGCTAAGTTTGCTGATGACACAAAGATAGGTAGAAAAATAAGTTGTGCAGATGCTATGAAGGTGTTCCCACATTTTAATATTTTTTGTGGACTTGCTGGTAAAAGTCTGTGGAACTATCTGAGGAGCTGTTGGACTTTTTTTTTAAAAAAGGCCACTGGAAGGACTTGGGACTTCATTTAAAAACACACTAACTGGAAATCACATGTCTCCAGCAAAGTAAACAGCAGGAGCCTTCTGACTATGTGAGTTGTTTACAGAGAAGTGACATGCCAAGATTTATGTTGGTTTCATTTTTGGATAATTTTTCAAGTCAGTTGGGGATAAGCCCGCTAAGAGAGAAGCCACCAGCTCATCCTTTTTCCACCTCTTTGAGAACCCCTAAGAATCCAGATGATAGCTGAAACCCCTGATACTGCGATTCTCCTGGAAAGCCTGCCAGACTAATCCTCAATGTCATCTGAAAAGAACTACTACAAAAAGATCCCAGTGACAGCTGTCTACGTGTATTTGAATGCCACAATAAAGGACCGGCTGGGAAAATACCATATCTTATCCTTTTCCTTCAATAATTAACAAGTATTTTGCCATAGTATTTTTTTCGTCTCTTTTGTGAAGAGATCTCTGCAGAGAAAACATTATTTTTCTTTCACTGGTGTGTGTGTGTGCATGCATGTGTTGGGTTATTTTAGAAAGGAACTTTCATATTTCAACCTGTGTGTTAAGAAGTGTTGCACCTTCATTGAATAAGTCATGTTTTATAATTAATAATGTTGTTTATTACAAACCTGGTTGGTCGATTTTATTCCGAAACTAAAATAGATGAAGGGTATAATTAGCTGCATTGGTAACTGGGTAAAACATTTAAATATAGATTCTGACCCATGGAGAAGTGGAACTAGAGAAAGACAGTGCACTCCTCCAGCCTTGGTCGTAACAAAGACATAAGGAGGCAAAAAAAAAGGAGGCTACAGACGTGTGTAGGTGTGCTCATGCAGCAATTGATAAATATTTATATATAATATGCTCTATTTAAGTTATAATAAAACACACGTTTCTTTTAATATTACTTGTAGTCATGTGAATCTTACAATAGTTCACACACCAAAGGAACAAATAATATTACAACTTCTTCCTCTTTTTTTGGATGGCAGCTGTTGGTGGTGCTTCTTTGTTCCCATTTACATCTCCTTTAGAGATCCATCTTTTGCTTCTTTACTTGTGCCAATACCATCTCTTTTTGCCTTTCACGATCATCCCTTTTATCATTTAATCTCTCCTGCTTTCCACCCTGTCAAAGACCTTCCTGTTTGTTCTTTCCTCCCCTCCCCCGCTTTCCCTGCCTGGCTTAAAAACTCTTACATCTCTCAGCACTCCCAGTTCTGATGGAGGGTCGCTGACCTGAAGCGTCGGCTCTGTTTCTGTTTCCATGGATGCTACCAGATCTGTTTGGTGTTTCTAGTATTTCCTGTTTTTGTTTCACATTTCCAGCATCTGCAGTACTTTGCCCTTGCATAAGTATAAAGCAGTGTTTTAAATCTGAATGTTGAGATCTCCGATATTTAAATCTTCATTGTTTGTGAAATATTAAAAATGAAAGACTTAATTTGCTTGCTAATGACTTATTAACTGCGTGATGTGCAGAAATAGAAACAGGTAAAGATCAGCTGGTATCTCGAACCTATCATATATGTTGTATATTCTAGTGCCTTGACGTTAATTTTATGAAACGACAGGGTAATTTTCTGAGTACGCATTGTTCGTGGAGAACCTCACCTGATATATTTCCATTCCCTGCCACTAGTACATAATTTTAAAATGACCTGCAACTTGCTTCCAAGAGTGGTAAAAACACTTAAAAATTTAAAATACAGATCTAAACATCTGAAAGCTTACAACAGTATAATCTTTGGATTGCTCTGAGGTACAAAAAGCATTACTTTTTAAACCACTTGTAAATTCATATAGATTTAGAAGAATAATTTGTTTCTGGGACATATGCCAAGCCTAAGTCTTCCAGTGAATTTTCATATGATCCTAAATGATATGAAGGAAAATAATTACTTCCATAATGTTTTTGCATGCACTTTTCTTATGTTTTGCAGTTTTGAACTGTAAGACAGAGGGAGCCCATCAGTAACCACTTTGTACAAAAATCATTCTGATGCCACTGATGTTTTTGATTCAGGAACATAAATGTGAAGTTATACTCTGTTCATACCACCATACCTGGGTGGAAGCTTATGATGTTAAGTCAGAGGTTGTTGTGCAAAATGTATCTATGCTCATAATACAGCATTTTAAAAATATTAAAACATTCTAATAAGATGTATAGAATAACAATTCAGTTGAATTCCCCTTTGGTAGAATATTCTGACTATAACTACTGTTACAACTGAGGCGGGAGGAGTGCACTGTTTGTGTAGTCCCACTTCGTCACAGGTCACAACATATATTTAAATTTAACAACAAAATTATCAGTTTATTATAAAACAAGTTCGAACCAGTAACAAAGCAAAACATTAACACACAGACTGAAATATGAAAGTTCCCTTTTTACCTTGGCTCCACACACACGCCTACACTGGTAAACCGTAAAAAAAGAGATTTTCTTTTTAGAGCTCTATTACAAAAAAAAGGCAAAAAAGAATATTTTGGCCAAATACTTCCTAATTCTTGCAGATAAAAAAGATATGGAAAGATGTCAGATCTCCTTTTGTCCGCTTTGTTGTCCCAAATACGCGGAGACGGCTGTCACTGGGATCTTCCTAGAACAGTTCTTTTCAGGCAACGTTGAAGATAGAAACATAGAAAATAGGAGCAGGAGTAGGCCATTCGGCCCCTCAAGCCTGCTCTGCCATCCACTATGATCATGGCTGATCATCCAACTCAATAGCCTGTTCCTGCTTTCGCCCCATACCCTTTGATCCCTTTCGACCCAACAGCTATATCTAACTCCTCTTGAAAACATACAATGTTTTGGCCTCAACTGCTTGCTGTGGTAGTGAATTCCACAGGCACACCACTATCCGGGTGAAGAAATTTCTCCTCATCTCAGTCCTGAAAGGTTTACCCCGTATCCTTAGACTATGACCCCTGGTTCTGGACTCTCCCACCATCGGGAACATCTTTCCTGCATCTACCCTGTCAAGTCCTGTGAGAATTTGAGAGGTTTCTATGAGATCCCCCCTCACTCTTCTGAACTCCAGCGAATATAATCCTAACCGACTCAATCTCTCCTCATACGTCAGTCCTGCCATCCCAGGAATCAGTCTTGTAAACCTTCGCTGCACTCCCTCTATAGAAAGAGCATCCTTCCTCAGATAAGGAGACAAAAACTGCACACAATATTCCAGGTGTGGCCTCACCAAGGCCCTGTATAACTGCAGCAAGACATCCCTGCTCCTGTACTCGAATCCTCTCGCTATGAAGGCCAACATACCATTTCCATTTGCCTTTTTTACCGCCTGTTGGACCTGCATGCTTACCTTCAGCAACTGGTGGACGGGAACACCCAGGTCTCACTGCATATTCCCTTCTCCCAGTTTATAAGAGTTCAGATAATAATCTGCCTTCCTGTTTTTGCTACCAAAGTGGATAACCTCACATTTATCCACATTATACTGCATTAGCCCACTCACTCAACTTGTCCAAATCACCCTGAAGCCTCTCTGAATCCTCCTCACAACTCACCCTCCCACCCAGTTTTGTGTCATCTGCAATAGTGGAGATATTACATTTCGTTCCCTCATCTAAATCATTAATATATATTGTGAATAGCTGGGGTCCGAGCACCGATCCCTGCGGTACCCCACCAGTCACTGCCTGCCATTTGGAAAAAGATCCATTTATCCCTACTAGATTAGATTAGAGATACAGCACTGAAACAGGCCCTTCGGCCCACCGAGTCTGTGCCGAACATCAACCACCCATTTATACTAATCCTACACTAATCCCATATTCCTACCAAACATCCCCACCTGTCCCTATATTTCCCTAGCACCTACCTACACTAGTGACAATTTATAATGGCCAATTTACCTATCAACCTGCAAGTCTTTTGGCTTGTGGGAGGAAACCGGAGCACCCGGAGAAAACCCACGCAGACACAGGGAGAACTTGCAAACTCCACACAGGCAGTACCTGGAATCGAACCCGGGTCCCTGGAGCTGTGAGGCTGCGGTGCTAACCACTGCGCCACTGTGCCGCCCTACTCTTTGTTTCCTGTCCGCGAACCAATTTTCTCTCCATCACAATACACTTCCCCCAATCCCATGCGCTTTAATTTTACACGCTAATCTCTTATGTGGGACTTTGTCGAAAGCCTTCTGAAAGTCCAAATAAACCACATCCATAGGCTCCCCCTCATCAACTCTACTAGTTACATCTTCGAAGAATTCTAGTAGATTTGTCAAGCATGATTTCCCTTTCGTAAATCCATGCTGACTCTGTCCAATTCTATCACTGTTCTCCAAGTGCTCTGCTATAAAATCTTTGATAACAGACTCTAGAATTTTCACCACTACTGATGTCAGACTGACTAGTCTGTAATTCCCTGCTTTCTCTATACCTCCCTTTTTAAATAGTGGGGTTACATTAGCTACCCTCCAATCTGTAGGAACTATTCCAGAATCTATAGAATCTTGGAAGATGACCAACAATGCAAACCACTATTTCTGGGGCCACTTCCTTAAGTACTCTGGGGTGTAGATTATCAGGCCCTGGGGATTTATCAGCCTTCAATCCCATCAATTTCCCCAACACCATTTCTCTACTAATACTGATTTCCTTCAGTTCCTCTCCCTCACTAAGCCCTGTGTTCCCCAACATTTCTGGTATGATATTTGTGTCCTCCTTTATGAAGACAGAACCAAAGTATGCATTTAGTTGGTCAGCCATTTCTTTATTCCCCATAATAAATTCCCCTGTTTCTGACTGTAAGGGACCTCCATTTGTCTTCACCAATCTTTTTCTCTTCACATACCTGTAGAAACTTTTGCAGTCAGTTTTTAAGTTCCCCGCAAGCTTGCTCTCGTACTCTATTTTCCCCTTCTTAATCAATCCCTTGGTCCTCCTTTGCTGAATTCTAAACTGCTCCAAATCCTCAGGTCTGTTGTTTTTCCTGGCAAATTTATATGCCACTTCCTTGGATCTAATGCTATCTCTAATTTCCCTTGTAAGCCATGGTTTGGCTACCTTTCCCGTTTTACTTTTGTGCCAGACAGGGATAAACAATTGTTGCAATTCATCCATACGCTCTTTAAATGTTTGCTATTGCCTATCCACCGTCATCCCTTCAAGTAATGTTTCCCAATCTGTCATGGCCAACTCGTGCCTCGTACCATCGCAGTTTGGGCAGACTTTCCAGGAGAAATGCAGGAACAGGGGTTTCAGTCTGTTTGCTTCTCAAGGCTTCTTAAAGATATGGAAAAACAGGCAGGCTTTTTCAAAGAGCTGGAACAGGCTGAGTTGGGGTTTGTCCTTGGCAGGTTAACTCTTTAACTCCTTTTCAAATCTCTGTCCATACCCCAACTGCCTGTCCAAGGAGGAATAGATGTGCAGAGTATTTCTTAAATGGTAAGAGATTAGAAAGTGTAGATGTACAAAGGGACCAGGGTGTCCTCGTCAATAAGTCACTGAAAGCTAACATGCAAGTGCAGCAAGCAATTAGGAAGGCTAATGGTATGTTAACCTTTATCGCAAGAGGATTTGACTACAGGAGTAGTGACGTCTTGCTTCAATTGTATAGAACCTTGCTTAGACCGCACTTGGGATTACTGTGTGCAGTTTTGGTCCCCTTACCTTAGGAAGGATATTATTGTCATAGACGGAGTGCAAAGAAGGTTCGCCAGACTTGTTCCCGGGATGGCGGGACTGTCCTAGGAAGAGAGATTGGGGAAACTGGGCCTGTATTCTCTAGAGTTTCGAGGAATGATAGGTGATCTCATTGAAACCTACAACATACTTAAAGGGATAGACAGGGTAGATGCAGCTAAGATGTTTCCCCTGGTTGGGAAGTCTAGAACCAAGGGATACAATTTCAAAATAAGGGCGAAACCATTTAGGACGGAGATGAGGAAAAATTTCTTTACTCAGAGGGTTGTAAATCTTTGGAATTCTCTACCCCAGAGAGCTGTGGAAGCTCAGTCATTGAGTTTGTTCAAAGTAGAGATCGACAGATTTCTAAATACCAATGACAAAGGGATATGGGGATAGTGTGGGAAAAAAGCATTGAAGTGGAAGATCAGCCATGATCATATTGAATGGCAGAGCAGGCTCGATGGGCTGAATGACCTACTCCTGCTCCTATGTTCCCATATAGATAGGTTAAGTGAGTGGGCAAAGATCTGGCAAATGGAGTATAATGTGGGAAAATATGCAAATTGTCCATTTGGCAGGAAGAATAAAAAAGAAGCATATTATCTGAACGGTGAGAGATGCAGAGGGATCTGGCTGTCCTAGTGCTTGAAACGCAAAAGGTTAGTATGCAGGAACAGCAAGTAATTAGGAAAGCTAATAGAATATTATCATTTATTGAGAGGGGAATTGAATACAAAAGTAGGGAGGTGATACTTCAGTTATACGGGGCATTGGTGAGACCACATCTGCAGAATTGTGTACAGTATTGGTCTCCTTATTTAAGGAATGGTGTAAATGCGTTAGAAGCAGTTCGGAGAAAGTTTACAAGACTAATAGCTGGAATGGGCAGCTTGTCTTATGAGGAAAGGTTGGACAGGCTAGGCTTGTATCTGCTGGAGTTTAGAAGAGTAAGAGGCGACTTGATTGAAACATACAAGATTCTGAGGGGTCTTGACAGGGTGGATGTGAAAAGGATGTTTCCTCTTGAGGGAGAATCTAGAACTAGGGATCACTGTTTAAAGATAAGGGGTCGCCCATTCAAGACAGAGATGAGGTTAGATTTTTCTCTCTGAGGGTCGTGCGTCTTTGGAACTCTCTTCCTCAAAAGGCGGTGGAAACCGAGCCTTTGAATATTTTTAAGGCAGAGGTAGATAGATTCTTGATAAGCAGGGGGGTGAAAGGTTATTGGGGGTAGGCGGGAATGTGGCGTTGAGGTTACAATCAGATCAGCCATGATCTTGTTGAATAGCAGAGCAGGCTCGAGGGGTAGAGTGGTCTGCTCCTGCTCCGAATTCATATGTTGGAATGCAAGTCTGGAATAACTTTAAGTCAACAATCCTAGTTAGAAAGTGTTCCTCCCATCCCGGTTAAGTGTGTTCGGTCATCACAGAATGATGACGATTATATCTAAAGCAGAGATTCAGCAGTTACAAAGCTTAATTGGTCAATTAAAATGGTTGTGCATTCAGTTGAGACCTGATGCTAGTTTTGATGTGCTGGAGTTAAGCAGTACTATGAAACATCTGAAAGTTGAGAATGTTTTCAGGGCAAAGAAAACATTAAAAAGACTAAATATAGAGACATGTGTACTGAAGGTCCCATCCTTAGGTGACCCAAAAACATGAAGCTAATAATTTTTAGCGATGCTTCACATGCTAATCTTGCTGATGGGTATTCGAGGGTTTTTTTTTATTCATTCATGGGATGTGGGCATCGCTGGCTAGGCCAGCATTTATTGCCCATCCCTAACCTCCCTCGAAAAGGTGGTGGTGAGCTGCCTCCTTGAACCGCTGCAGTCTATGTGAGGTAGGTACACCCACTGTGCTGTAGGGAGTTCTAGGATTTTGACCCAGTGACCGTGAAGGAACGGCGATATAGTTCCAAGTCAGGATGGTGTGTGACTAGGAGGGGAACTTGCAGGTGGTGGTGTTCCCATGCATTTGCTGCCCAAGTCCTTCTAGATGGTACAGGTCGTGGGTTTGGAAGGTGCTGCCTAAGCAGCCTTGGTGCGTTGCTGCAGTGGTAGTGGATGGAGTGAATGTTAATGCATGGGGTGCCAATCAAGTGGGTTGCTTTGTCTTGGATGGTGTCAATCTTCTTGAGTGTTGTTGGAGTTGCACCCATCCAGGCAAGTGGAGAGTATTCCATCACACTCCTGACTTGTGCCTTGTAGATGGTGGGCAGCTTTTGGGGAGTCTGACCTGCTCTTGTAGCCACGGTATTTATATGGCTACTCCAGTTCGGTTTCTGGTCAATGGTAATCCCTAGGATGTTGATAGTGGGGGATTCAGCAATAGTAATGCCATTGAATGTCAAGGGGAAATGGCTAGATTCTCTCTTGTTGGAGATGGTCATTGCCTGGCACTTGTGTGGCATGAATGTTACTTGCCACTCATCATCACAAGCCTGGATATTATCCAGGTCTTGCTGCATTTCTACATGGACTGCTTCAATATCTGAGGAGTCATGAATGGTGCTGAACATTGTGCAATCATCAGCAAACATCCCCACTACTGACCTTATGATTGAAGGAAGGTCATTGATGAAGCAGCTGAAGATGGTTGGGCCTAGGACACAACCCTAAGGAACTCCTGCAGTGATATCCTGGAGCTGAGGTGATTGACCTCTAACAACCACAACCATCTTCCTTTGCACTAGGTATGACTCCAGCCAGCGGAGGGTTTTCCCCCCAATTCCCATTGACTCCAGTTTTGCTAGGGCTCCTTGATGCCATACTCGGTCAAATGCTGCCCTGATGTCAAGGGCAGTAACTCTCACCTTGAGTTCATCTCTTTTATCCATGTTTGAACCAAGGCTGAAATGAGGTCAGGAGTTGAGTAGCCCTGGCAGAACCCAAACTCAACGTCACTGAGCAGGTCATTGCTAAGCAAGTGCCATTTGATAGCACTGTCGATGACACCTTCCATCACTTTACTGACGATTGAGTGTAGACTGATGGGGCGGTGATTGGACGGGTTGGACTTGTCCTGCTTTTTGTGTACAGGACAAACCTGGGCTATCTACCACATTGCCGCGTAGATGCCAGTGTTGTAGCTGTACTGGAAATTGAGGATGGGTATATTTGTGGAGAAACCTCCTCCAGTTAGTTGTTTAATTATCCACCACCATTCACGGCTGGATGTGGCAGGACTGCAGAGCTTAAATCTGAACCGTTGGTTGTGGGATCGCTTAGCTCTATCGCATGCTGCTTATGGAGTTTGGCACGCAAGTAGTCCTGTGTTGTAACGTCACCAGGTTGATACCTTATTTTGAGGTATGCCTGGTGCTGCTCCTGACACGTCCTCCTGCACTCTTCATGGATCCAGGGTTGGTCCCTCGGCCTATTGGTATTGGTAGAGTGGGGGATATGCCGGGCCATGAGGTTACAGATTGTGGCTGAGTACAATTCTGCTGTTGCTGATGTCCCACAGCGTCTCGTGGATGCCCAGTTTTGCATTGCAAGATCTGTTTGAAATCTATCCCATTTAGCACGGTGGTAGTGCCACACAACAAAATGGAGGGTATCCTCAATGTGAAGGCAGGACTTGGTCTCCACAAGGACTGTGCGGTGGTCACTCCTACCAATACTGTCATGGACAGATGCATCTGCGGCAGGCAGATTGGTGAGGACGAGATCAAGTATATTTGTCCCTCTTGTTGGTTCCCTCGCCACCTGCTGCAAACCCAGTCTTGCAGCTATGTCCTTTAGGGCTCGGTCAGTAGTGGTGCTACCGAGCCACTCTTGGTGATGGACATTGTAGTCCCCCACCCAGAGTACATTCCGCACCCTTACCACCCTCAGTGCTTTCTCCAAGTGGTGATCAACATGGAGTACTGATTCATCAGCTGAGGGAGGGCGGTAGGTGGTAATCAGCAGGAGATTTCCTCGCCCCATGTTTGACCTAATGCCTTGAGACTTGATGGAGTCTGGAGTCGATGTTGAGGACTCCTAGGACAATTCCCTCCCGACTGTATACCACTGTGGCGCCACCTCTGCTGGGTCAGTCCTTCCGGTGGGATGGTGATGGCAGTGTCTGGGACATTGTCTGTAAGGTATGATTCCGTGAGTATGACTATGTCAGGCTGTTGCTTGACTAGTCTGTGGGACAGCTCTCCCAACTTTGGCACAAGCCCCCAGATGTTAGTAAGGAGGACTTTGCAGTGTCGACAGGGCTGGGTTTGCCGCTGTCGATGCCAGGTGGTCCGTTCGGTTTCATTCTGTTTTAGTGTCTTCTTAGCGGTTAGATATAACTGACTGACTTGCTAGGCCATTTCAGAGAGCATTTAAAAGTCAACCACATTCCTGTGGGTCTGGAGTCACACGTAGGCCAGACCAGGTAAGGACAGCAGATTTCATTCCCTAAAGGACATTAGTGAACCAGAGGGTTTTTACAACAAACAATGGTTTCATGGCCATCATTAGACTAGCTTTTAATTCCAGATTTATTAACTGAATTCAAATTCCACCATCCGCTGTGGTGGGATTCGAACCCATGTCCCCAGAAAAATACCCTGGGTCTCTGGGTTACAAGTCCAGTGATGATACCACTATGCCACCGCCTCCCCTGGTTTCATAGTATTTCTGATGGGTGAAAATGGAAAATGTTGTCCTTTAACTTGGGAGGCTAAGAAAATAAAATGGGCCGTTAAAAGCACTTTAGCTGCGGAAATACTGCGTCTTTTGGATGCAGTGAATATGGGGTTCTATTTGTCTCATATTTTGGGTGAAATTCCAAACAAGGGACAAACTGAAGATAGGATACCCATTGAATGTTATATGGATAATCGTTCTTTGTGGGACAATGTACATTCCATGACAAGTGTGAGTGAGAACAGCATTGACCTTGCTGGATTGAAACAAATGCTGGAGAGAAAAGGAAATCTCCAAACTTAAATGAGTCGATGCAAGTCATCAGCTATCCAATTGTACCAGCATTTCTTTTTGTGAAACAAAGAAATTGTTAGGGGTGTAAGAGGAGGGGTGTTTCAATATAATACTTTGAAACTTATTTTGAAATGTTCTTTGAGCATGTTAATCTAAATTTTATTATAAAAAAGGGAATCTGTTAATCTATGTATCAATTGTTTGATTATATGCAGGTGGAGGGTGTTAATTGGGGTCTTACTTGAGCACTTATAAGCAGACACTTACTGAGACTGGTGGATGGTTTGAGTGAGGAGCTACATGTTTATAACCCTTTTACTCTGTACAATAAAGGTGATACTGAGTAAAGATAGGCTCCAGCATTATCCTTCCATAACCAGCTTTCTGGAGTATAGCAAGAGCACAGGGGTAGAATGCCACAGGTGCCGAACGGCAAGATTGCATACTAGCTTTACTGCAGAGGACTCAGAAGCAGACATCAAGGACGCAGGGTACATAAGAAGGCTGATGGGCATCCATCGGGAAATGTGAGGCGCACTGGGCAACATACACAAAATAGAGGATTTTCCTTCCTTGGTCTCAATCCCGCAGTCAGAATGAAATGCAAGTTGGGAACCTAAAATGGCAGCGGTACGATCCTCAAGAAGATTTTGGAGTAGGATCATAAGAAATAGGAGGAGTAGTCCATTCAAACAGATCATGTATCTCAATGCCATTTTTTCCCACTATCCCCATATCCCTTGATATCATTAATATCTAGAAATCTATCGATTTTTGTCTTAAACATGCTCAATGATCGAGCTTCCACATCCCTCGGGGGTAGAGAATTCCATAGAATCACCACCCTATGAGTAAAGAAATTCCTCCTCATCTCAGTCTTAAATGGCCTACCCCTATTCTGAGACTATGTCCCCTGGTTCTAGACTCACCAGCCAGAGGAAACATCCTATCACATCTACCCTATCACACCCTGTAAGAATGTTTTAAGTTTCAATGAGATCACCTCTCATTCTTCAAAACTCAACATCCATGATCTCATTGAATGGTGGGACAGCTCGAGGGACTGAATGGCTTACTCCTGTTCCTATGTTCCTATAATACAAGCCCAGTTTCTGCAATCTCTCCTCATAGGACAATTTCGCCATCCCAGGGATTAGTCTGATGAACCTCCATTGCAAGTATATCCCTCCTTCGATAAGGAGACCAAAACTGTACACAATACTCTAGGTACAGTCTCACCAAGGCTCTATACAATTGCAGCAAGCCATCTTTAATCCTGTACTCAAATCCTTTTGCAATGAAGGCCAACATGCCATTTGCCTTCCTAATTGCTTGCTGCACCTGCATACTAGCTTTTAGTGACTCATGAACGAGGACACCTAGGTCTCTCCAGACATCAATATTTCCCAACCTCACGCCATTTAAGAAATACTCTACCTTTATGTTTTTTCTACCAAAGTGGATCACTTCACACTTATTCACATTATATTCCATCTGCCATGTTCTTGCCCATTCACTTAGACTGTCTAAATCCCCTTGAAGCCTCCTTGCATCCTCTTCACAATTTACATTCCCACCTAGTTTTGTGGCGTAGTAGGCATCCAATTAAGAAGCTACATCCAGGAACCCCGTCCAATTAAGGATGGTGGGTGGGCTCCGCATCTCAAGTTGTGACTGCAGCAGGTGACATGATAAAAATTGTGGGGCTCTGTATTGTTGAGGCAGAGGCTTCTGAGACATTACTCTTCAATGAAGTTCATTTGGAAATGCTCCCTGAAGATCCACTGTGGATATTGCCTCCTGCACAGTCCCCTCCTCCTCCTCGCTCTTCTGTGAGTTGTTCCTGCTCTCCCCTGCCTTCCTTGTTGCTCCGCTCCTCCTCCAGCTTCAAAGGCAGCCCAACCAGACCACATATGATTACAGTAAAACTCTTTAGAAGGCAGTCAAAAACAGTGAAACATCAGTAAAAACTGAATTCAGTTTTCACAGTCAGAAAACAGTCCAAAGTTAACCACCAGCCTCAAGGGACAAACCAGCAATGAATATGCACATCACAGCAAACATAGGACCCTTATTTAAATTTTTTAATTAGCCTTCCCCATGTCCCAATTAGGAAGGCCTTCCCCTGGCTGTTCAGTTTTTAAAAAATATTTTCACATGATGTGGGCATCGCTGGCAAGGTCAAAATTTATTGCCCTTGAGAAGAAGGTAGTGAGCCTCCGCTCATTCCAAGCTTTGATGTATTTGAGGTCACAAAGTAATCTGCTCTTTTGCTTAGATGCCTTTGAGTGTTATGGTCCTGGTCAAGCAGCTATTCACTTAGATCATCTGGAACTGCTTCCAGAAATCAATCCTATAACATTCGTTAACAAACTAGAAATTTGTTACATTTTCCCCTTCTAGTCACAATTTCCAAGTATCCTCCAAGCTCTATGACTAACCCTCTGAAAGTGCAATGCACAGCTTTCTGCAACTTCTTTCACGTTTGCCTAAGCATTTTCAACATTAAGTCACAAGCAGCAAGGATAGCACAATTTACAATCTCAAGGTCCACACCATCCACTGAGAAAATGTTGGGAGTATTTTGTGCTAAGTGATGGCATCAATCTTACACTTAAAGAATCCAGTGCCATGATATGCATGCAACAAAAAATGCTTCATTTTTGTCATAAGCATGTCCAAGATAAAGATTTTAGGACTCCACATTTAAAATAAAAGACAGCTTCCAGTATGCTCAGTGAATGATTGCTCAAATAGCCACATGCATCTTGTACAGATTGAACATCTGAGTAATGAACTGCAATAAGTAGGTCTCTAAAGTAAAATACAGAAACACAAGCAGCCTTAGTGCAAGAGGAAGAAAAACACCTCCTCCACCATCCTCCCCCTCTCACAGTATGAAAGCAGAAGGTACACCCATAAGACATTTCAAATCTTAACCACTTAACAGCCAACACTTTAGGAAATCTGAAGGGATATTCATTTTCAATCTGCAATAATGTACATAAAAATCAGTATTACAACATTTATACATGAAGTTTGTAGGTTAATGTTCTTTTTACATTATTTTATTGACATTTAAAACATAATCCATTTCAAAAAAAAAAGCTAATACAGTGCAAAGGATTTACCGCAGATTAAACAATTCTGGAATCTCTCTGAAATGACATTTATGCACCAGATGAACATTGCCAATATTTCATAAATATTGCAATGATTTTATTCTGAGGTGTGGGAATTTATAGAGCTCTACCTGTTTGAAATTTCCAGTACGTCTCTGCTCCCAGTCCATCATGTCATGAAAAATTGGGATCATCACATTTCGAAGGTCTGCCTGGGGTACAAGAGTCACTTCTAGAAATGGTCCAATAAGTCCAGGAATAAAGTGTAGCTTGTGCTCTCCTACAAATACAATCAATAATGATAGTTTATTTTACTTAAATTGACATTATACCATACATTTAGGTAATTTGGAAAACACAATGCTGCTGTCCGTTACCTAGATTTTGCCACATGCTGAAGATTTCACATCCCATCATCACCCTCATGTCTCCATATCTGTAATTTAATTTGAAAATCTAAATGATGAACATAAAATCAACAAGTGGCACCCTGAATAGTAGAAATGATTCATTTCCAGTAACCCAAGCATAATCATGGGATTTCTTTCAAAAAAAAAGTAACATGCATAGCCTCTGCACTTAAACAAAATCAGATAATGCAACTTACTTTTCTAGAACTTTTTTCCTTTTTGAAGGTGAAAACATCTCTAGCTGAAGACAAGGCTGATTGATAAATATTACTGCCAAATAGAAGTAAGAATCCCACACCTATGGAAGATGAATTCTTTAATTACATCCAGATTTAAAACACTACAGAATATGAAACTACAGCGAGGTAGTTTTATGCCCATTTAGACTGGTAACCAATGTGATAATAGTGCAATATACATGTTTACATTTACACTAATATATCCTGAAGACTTGAAAAGCTTTTAAAAAATCATAATTTGTAAAGTTTATACATCTAGATGAACAAATGGCTTAAAAAGGTTATAGTTACAAAACTTACAAAACAAAGAACTATACATTTACTGACGGATCATCACTGAATCCAAGAATCATACAACACAGAAGGAGGCCATTCAGGCCATCACACCCATCCCAGCTCTTTGAAAGAGCTATCTAATTGGTCCTGCTCCCCTGCAGGAATCCTGCAGGGCACTTTTCACTGTAATTTGGATGACATGCCGGTTTAGAATGAAAGGATCAGTACACCATGTAATGTGCAGTGTATTATTGTGCTGCTAGGCCAGACATGTATTTGAGCTAGCCTCTCACTTCTACAGTTTCCAAGTCTAATAGTTGTACACAAATGCAACTTGAGATCAGTCAGATTTAACCATTATTTAGCGAGGGATACTTGCTCATTGGAAGGCGTTTGTCAATTTACAGCTAGTGGTCAGATTTAAAGCTGGATTGTCCAGAACACAATGGAATGGCTCAGGAATTCATTGTCTGATCAATTTTTATGACTAACATGAAAGGACTTTGTTACTTTTTTAAAAAAATATTTGACACTTTGAAGTGTGTCATGCAGACCTCCACCTGCCAAGAATGAGGCATGTTAATTTTGTCATATGAACATTAATTTTAAACTGTTGCTGGAGTGAAGAAATGACTTGTTAACGAGTTCACCAGACATTTGGGCTGGAATGACATTTGCATACTAAGACGCTGCTTGTGGAGAGAAAGGACTTTTCCCTGCTCCAATTAACCCAAATGGATTTTGACCACCAGACATTGAAGGTGTAAAGAAGTGCATTCCAGGGACTGCTAAGATAATACAATCCACAAACGCAAAAGTGGTTAAGCCAATTAGTCACATGACTAACCTGCTGGCCAACTTGGTTTTTGAAATTGTGCCACACAGAAAGGAGCAGAAGGCAGTTTTGCAACTGAAGCTAGAACAAGCAAGCCTCTCTCCTGGCTGTCTCCCTCTCGCTTTTTCCCAAGCCACTGGACCCACGGAAGACACATAAACCTCAAGAGAGAAAAGACTCCTACATCAAAACAAGTTGAAGCGTGAACTGGCCCCAACGAATAACAGGACTTACCAGCAACCAAAGACTCCACACTGAACTCAAAGGACAGTAAATAACTAACAGATATTGTCTCAAATTTTTCCCCTTTATTCTTTCTACTTTTTCTGTCTCGATCTGCGTATGTGTTTATCGCTTCACATATTCGTAGTCGTTAACTGGATTAGAGTTTAAGATTAATAACATTCCTTGTTTAAATCTAAGAAAACTTTTCTGACTTGATTTCTTTGCCTTACAGGTGGAAAGAGTGAACAAGGATTCATTAAAACACTGTTCCTAAAAATTAAACCCTGTTACGGTTAAACCAGGCAAAGGCCGAGAGGGAACCCCTAGACCCCTTCTCACCTGGTCATAACAAGTGCAATGCCTGAAATGTGACATTACGCTCTCAAGCTTTTATACAAACACACATACATTTGTGTACAGTTGTGTGGCACTTTATGTAGACGGGATTGTGAAACATTTACCACAAAAATATGTATCTGAATGTAAAAATATAAACGGAGGCACTGCTACAAGCAGCTACTACACTTAAGTCTAGTCTTCAAAATATTTACCAAAAATGAATTATACACTTTTTGTCATTAACAGCTTTCAACACCTCATGCCTTGAAATCTGCGATACTCTGTTGCATGAAAGTACCTTTCAGACCTACTCGCAAAAATTATGTGAAACAAAATAGATGTTGAAAATAATAACGAAACACAAAAATTCAAAATCGCAGTGGTGTAACAAATTGGTACAAGAATGCATTAGTGGAATGATTTGATTCTGACCTCACGATTCTCTGAGTGTTCAGTTCTGATTCAAACAGTAAATGGATTGAAAATCACCTTTTGGTCAATTTGCATCGTTGAAACAACTCAGATGAAGCAATCCACAAGTGTACACCATGCTAATGATGATAATTATATCAAAAGTGGATAACTGATAATTTCAGTGTTATTACTTCAAGTTTGAGAAATGATTTGTAGCAAACGACTGAAAAATTCTGGTTACTATCTACTCTGTTTAACCAGTATTTTGCCAATTAGTTATTCTCTACATAGACAAAGTTCAGTTGACAATTATTTTGTGCTATTTTTAGTACAATAAACTCTGCCTGAAAGATTTTGGTTCATCAGTCTTACAGATGTTCATATCTAATGTAAATTAAAGGTGCATTTACACTACAACTGTGTGAAGCAGTTTCACTTTGCACTAATGCAAACTGAATCCAGAATTAAGACCTGGCCTATTGTTGAAATGAAGCTGAGCTGGACTCCCTGGGCTATATTTTGGAAGGCCGTCAGAGATAGGAATGGATGGAGGTGGATGGGCCCGGAATTCCTGGTACTGGTATGCATGCTGGTTTGACGACATCTTGCTGCCTCTGGACCATTTTTGAGGAGGCAGGTTGGCGAAGTAATGACTACCCGCCAGCAAGTGGCAGGTAGCTTATTAACATAATTAAAAGGCGTATCAATGTCAATGATCAGAGGCCAACTGGAATTTTTCTAATCAGTCTGCAGGACCCCTCCACCCTCCCCACCCCACCAGAATTCGTAGCCCGGCGGATGCCTGGAGGCGGCTTCCCGGCAGCAGACTGTGGGGGCCAGCTCTCCAGGATCAATTTGAGGCCACCCCACCCCACCCCAATCCTGCAGCCGCCATATCTATATGGTCACAACTCTGGAAGCTGTGGCCTTTAATTTTAAAATAAGTTTGTAAAATGTACTGTGAAGGCCTCTCTATCTTGGGGGGCTCTCTCTCTCTCTCCTTAACTGCATCAGCACGCTGCAGCTCCTCCAGTGCTGGAGGACCTCCTACTGGGCCTCCAGCGCCGGGAGCCCACCTGCTGTCCTGACAGGACATCGAGTGTGCCCCCGGCCATTAATTGGCCTTTCATTCAAAAATTGCAGTGTGTGGGTCACACCAATACCTTGCGGGGTCGGAACTCGGAATTTATCCCGGCGTCAGGGTCTAGATCCAAATAATCCAGCATCCCTGTGTCAAGTTTCAGAAGTGTAGAAGACTCCTAACAGCTGATTTATGTTATATGAAACCAAAACCACTTTGCACTGATGTAAGCTTTGTCATTTAAATCTACTTCTAGAAATGGCTTTCAAGCTTCTGGTACATTTACAGCCATGCTCCTGGCCATCCCTGGTGTTTGATACTGTGATTAAATGCTTACATTAAAAGGATTGTGATAAGTTTAATTGTTTACGAAGTCTTTTCACACAATGTTTGTTAATGAAAACACAATATTGATTTTGCTTTCTTGTATTTTTGACAATGTAACATTTATGTTCTAAAGTTCTGGACCAAGAATCAGCACAATACATTACAATGTAAAGCATGGATGCTTAAACTTGTGCTTGACTATACAATATTGTTAGGCAAAACTTTTAGAGACAGTTTGCTTTCTCATTTAACATTCTGAAATCTACAAGTAAACTATCTGGTATTACTTTTCACAATGTACTGTAGATAAAATTTGATCATAAACAATTGCAGAATAATTTGTAGCGTACAGAATATTCAAAGGTTTTTTAAAATTCAGTGGTGATCCAGCAGAACCAGCACGAAGTATGGTACTCAGACTTGAAAGGGCAAGTGTACGTTCAGTTATTTAACAATGGGGTCTTCTCTGCCAGTCCCCTGCATGGATCCCCTGCAGCATGCACCATTTTTAGCTTGTAAGGCTGTTGGGTGATGTGCTTCGAGACCTCTGCCACTTCACTGCTAAGAGTGTGAGAGCAGACTGAAGTGAATCATCTCCAATCACTCCCTGTGGGGAAATGACTCATGTAATGGCAGAGTTAAGATCAGTAACATTTTGGATTTTATACCCTTGTCCTACCACTCCACTGAAGCGGCAATGTTTGTGTCATCATGCCATGCTTAATTTATTTTCAATTTTTCATGTTTCATCAAGTGTGTAACAAAGTGTCCAATGATCCTATGTTATCATCTTGATGTTTGGCCACCTCTGCAGTCTGAAAACGATCATGGCAACTCTGTGATGTTGCCACTGAACCTGTTTATGCCTTTGAAGAGTCAGAGTTTAAATTAACATCCTTGGTTAGGCCTTGTGTCCCACATTAATGGGCATATCTGTGCACATTTAGCAAAGAAATCCTAAATATGGCACCAAAACTGTACTGCAATTTGATTGCTTTCACTTCAGTGAGTGGGTGATTCAATGCTGGAGTAGTTCTGTATTGGTTTCAGTTAAATACTGTAGCCAGCACAGCATCCCAGAAAAGAGTATGCATCATGAAGCATATTGAAACTAGCTTACATAACCCCAGCCCACACCACATGCCTGAGTTTATATATCCCAGTCACTGCATAGATTGAAGTGTTTGCAACCAGACTTGTGACATGACCTGTTAATGCCTGCATAAGCATAGCGGTGCACTGAGAAACAAGATAACTACCACATGCAGCAGGATTAACCCAGCTGGCATGAATATATTGGCATTGTTTAATTCATCCCACTTAGACTTGCCCCACGTATAGCAAAGACATTAGTTTTGGGGCTTAGGAAATGCTAGGCTCCAAGGGAAGGGAGTGATATGGGCCTCCAATATTTACAGGGAGACGGGGAGGGAGTGGGAGCACCTGTCAGTGGGTGGAAAACCCAAAAATGCTGGGAATGCAGAGGTCCCCTGGGATTTAACACCAGGACCTCATAAGAATTTTTCTGATTCTATTTCCCACCAGGTGGCCAGATTGAAGGCTGATCGACAAGAAAAACTTGTCCTACACAGCAGCCACTGCCAGGAAGCACTGGAGATCAAGGATTGGTCAGTGGGGTGTGGGTGGGGGAGTCTCAGAGTGCAGTAAAGATGGATGATAAAGATAGCAGAGGGAAGAGTACTAGAGATCACCGGGGGTGGCAGGGGGGAGGGAGGGAAGGAGGTGGTTCTGAAGATTGTAGGGGGAAGGGGGAGGCAGATCACAGCAGGTTTGCTTGAGGGGATGGGAATGGCAGGGAAGGAAGTGCTCTTGCTCTTCCTTGGCCCACAAGCAGTCCTGGTAAATCTCTTAACTGCTGAATCTGGCAGCTCCCGCCTTTCTTCAGCTACTCAGTTTCCTGAGCCCAGGAAACCCAGCCCATCGTCGTTAAATCTAAATCGCTGATAAAATCCAAGGCACGTAGCCTCACTTAAATATTATAATTACCCACCTGCCTCTCAGGAGTGGCTTACTCATCTGACCCCCAAACTCGCCCCGGTTAAACTGGAAGTAGATGTGTTCATTGCAGGTTGGGGTCAGCTTTCCCATTTTTAACAACCCCTCTTTTCCAACCGCGTCCCACTTGTTCTGGGGGAGGGGTTAAAATTACCCCATGATTTTTGTCAGCTACCCCTGCATTATTCCTTTAAACAGAATTTGAATCAACCCTACCAAAAAAAAATCTAGTCACAGGAGTAATATCAGTGAAAGAATCCCCTAAACAATACTAGCATTGTTAGTAACTACAAACCCTGCTCAGCAGCTATACAAGTCAGATCTAGCAGAACAGAAGTCACAATTATGTTCATATATAAAAGCAAACAGTAATCTGTAAAGCAGAGAGCCACAAAGTATTAGAACCCAATATTAAAATCACCATACCTTGAAGTCAAAGCTTTCATTTAGAAAATTCTTTCTAAGTGCATCAGAGAGATATAGAATTGTAGTGATGATCACACTGAAAGATGAGAAAGGCAAGAATCAGCTCCTCAAGTTGTCACCAATTGGTACCAGCATCTACATCTTGGGGTAGAAACGCTGGTATTGAATTTAAAATATTGCAGTAACAGAAGACATGTCATGTTTGGTACTGTAATCTGTGCTTACATTTGTTGCAATACATAGAAATATCCTTAATACACTGACCACTGTAAAATCAGTCTTAGATATCTATCACTTGCAGTTTGCAGCAGAATGGCTATTCTTTGAAATATATGCATATAAAATGTTGCTGTTGAAGAGGTCAATTGGCAGAAAACCATTAAACATCTCAAAACTGTAGAAACTGGCAACTCTCTTAAGTATCATCTCTATATTCTCATTTCATCTCCACCCCATTGCTGCTTCATCTTTGTTGTTATGATTTACTGCAAAGGCCTCCAATTCTTTTGGAAGACCCGATTCCTGCACCAAAGTTTATCCAGAAAGCTGCCTCTTTGTGCCACCTTATATTCAAGAAGAATCGTTCCAATCACCACTAGGACTTTTCTAAGTTGGTAATGAAGTGCTAGTTGTGGTGAAATATCTTCAAAGACCTTTGGGAGCTGAGATAAATAAGAGTTTTGTTTCCATTCATAAAATTTGTCAAAGTAGTCCCTCTTATCCCGAAATATATAGCTCTCAATAACTGGACTTGCAAATTGGAACACCAGCTCATTGAAAACACATTCTTAAAGCTGAGTATTAACTTTCATAAATGTTACACCTGTATAAAACACTGGTTAGGCCTTAGCCAGAGTATTGTGCCATTTATGGGCACCATGCTTTAGGAAGGATGTCAAGATCTTGGAGAGGATGCAGAAGGGATTTCCTAGAATGCTTCCAAGGATGAGTGATTCCAGTTATATGGAGTGACTGGAGAAGCTGGATTGTTCTCCTTAGAGCAGTGAAGGTCAAGAGGAAATTTGATGGAGGTGTTCAAAATAATGAACAAATTTGATGAGAACAAAGATTAGAATTTTAAAATCAAGGTGTTACTTAACCGGGAGCTAATATTAAAGCCAGCGAGCACTCGGTGTGAGTAAGGATACGGGCAGCAGCGTTTTGGATGACCTCAAGTTTTTGAAGGGTAGAATATGGGGGTTCAACCAGTAGTGCATTGGAGTAGTCAAGTCTAGAGGTACCAAAGGCATGGTTGAGGGTTTCAGCAGCAGATGAGGTGAGGCAGGGGCAAAGTCAGGCAACATAATAGAGAAGGATAATAATAAAAAAGCAAAATACTGCAGATGCTGGAAATCTGAAATAAAAACAAGATATGCTGGAAATACTCAGGAGGTCTGGCAGCATCTGTGGAGAGAGAAGCAGAGTTAATGTTTCAGGTCAGTGACCCGATATTATAATAGAAATGGAAATAGGCAGTCTTAGTGAAATACTCAAAGGGAAGTAATTTACAGGGCTGTGGGGAAAGAGCAGGAGAGTGGAACTGAATGGATAGCTTTATTAAAGACTCAGCACAGGCACGATAGGCTAAATGGCCTCAATCAATGCTGTATCATTCTATGATTCGATAAAGTGTGTTTGACTCATACTGGTAGCTACGCTTGGCTGGTGGCTGTGAAAGTTACTACCACCTGAACTTTGAGTGTTCAGGCTCCTTCTAGGCTACGACAGGAGACATCACTGACATTTCTGTCTGCAGTGCACAGCTGCATAAAGCAGGCATTGGGGAAGGATGCTGTGTTCCATCTCGTCTATGCAGTGAGGTTGAGAAGGACATGGAATTACATAGAACATACAGCACAGAAACAGACCATTTGGCCAAACCAGTCAATGCCAGTGTTTATTCACCACACAACCCTCTTTCCAGGCCTCAATCAATCGCCATCAACATATCTTTCTATTGCTTTTCCCACGTGTTTATCCAATTTCCCCTTAAATGCACCTATGCGATTTGCCTCAACTACTTATGGTAACGTTCCACATTCTTACCACTTTCTAGGTAAAGTAGTTCACCTGAATTCCCTGTTCGATTTATTGATGAATATCTTATTTTATGTCCCTTACTTCTAGGAACAAGAGTAGGCTATTCAGTCCCTTGAGCCTGTTCTACTATTCAGTGATATCATGGCTGACTGCAATCTAACTCCATAGACACAGCATGGCCCCATATCTCTTAATACCTGTGGATAACAAAAACCCATCAATCTCTCATTTAAAATTTACAAATAATCTAGCATCAATTGCCATTCGTGGAAGAGAGTTTCAAACTTCTACCATCCTTTGTGTGTAGAAGTGTTTCCTAACCAATCCTGCAAGGACTTGCTCTAAATTTTAGACCATGCCATCAGTCCTAGATTTACCAAGCAACAGAAATAGTTTCTCTGTAATAGCTTGACAACTTTGGTCAAATCACCCTTTAACCTTCTAAATTCCGGGGAATAAAACCCTAGTTTGTGTAATCTCTCCTCGTAATTTAACCCTTGGAGGCCAAGCATCATTTTGGTAAATCTATGCTGCACTCCCTCCAAGGTCAATATATCCTAACTAAGGTGTGGTGCCCAGAATTGCTTACAGTACTCCAGGTGTGGTCGAAACAGGACTTTGTAAAGCTGCAGCAAGACTTCTACCCGCTTGCATTCTATTCTTCTAGGTATAAAGGGCAGCATTTCATTAGCCTTTTTGATTATTTTCCATACCTATTCATGGCATGTTCATGATATGTGTATCTGGACCTCCAAATTTCTTGGACCTCCACTGTTCCCGGCTTTTCATCATTTAGAAAGTACCTTGTTCTATTCCTCTTAGGTCCAACATGGATGAGCTCATATTTGCCTACATTGAAATCCATTTGGTACTGTTTTGCCCATTCATTTAATCTATCAATGGGCTCGATTTTACCTTAGGTGGACGGGAATTCGCCACCGACGTGTAAGTTGGTGGCGAGCCTGCTTCCATCTAGCCCGGGGTTCCGTCCCACATTTTACGGGTCCTTGGGCTTTAGTTGTCCCGAGACGGGACTTCCACCCACTTGAGGGAGGAGGTCCCACCTCAGTGAGCTGCCAGCCATTCACCGGGAGTGGTGGCCACTGCTGGAACTGCAGCCCAGCCGAAGCCATGGATCCAGGAGGGAAGGTAAGTAGGGGCATGCCTCACCAGGCGGATCAGTCCTTCCTTGGTGAGGCTGGAGTGCTCGTTTGGGGGGCGTCTTGGGTGCCGGGGGTGGGTTGGGAGGTGGGGGCGCCCCTCAATCGGGCACCCTGTGCCTGATTGCCATGGCCTCCTCTTCCCCCCCAACCCCCGGGGTGCAAAAAGACCGGCAGCTATCGCTGGGTGGCCTTTCACAACCCCAGCATGCCATGGGTAAAACGCCCGTGGAGGCAGGAAGGGCCTTTAAGTGGCCACTTAAGGGCCTTGATTGGCTTCGGGCGGGCGGGCCGTTTCCCACCACCCCACCCCCCCCCCACCTGACGCCGTAAACTTGGCCGGAGGCAGATGCGGGGCGGGTAGGCCTCCTGGAGCCTCCCGCTCAATTTTACGCCACCCCCAGGCCACCATCCGACCTGCTGGGGCAGCCTAAAATTCAGCCCATATCTCTTGGTAATTTTATGCTCCATCTACCCTGCTGACAACACTGCCAAACTTTGAGTCATCAGCAGAATTGGATACATAGCTTTATATCCTATCATCTAGGTTGTTAAGAAATATGGCAAACAGTTGAGACTCCAACACAGATTCTTGCGGTACACCACTAATCAGATCCTGACAATTAGATAGACTAATGCCCTACTCTCCAAGCTGAGTCTAGTCGAGCTAGCGAGGGTCCCGACATCCCAACACAAAGGTGAGGGAAACCCAGCTTTTGTCCTTTGGAGCCTCCCTCCTGGCGCAATTCAACAGCGCGCAGGCAATTAACCGGGATGTTGCCAGCCAATCAGAAAGCTGACAGCTTAGAAGTATCAGCAGCATCACTGCTGGCAGTGGCCAGTGCCGGAATTACACCAGGCTTGAGACCAGGCCCATCGCTGGAGCCCCTGACCCAAGGCTGGTGGGGTTGCCGGTGCCAGTCCGGCAGGCCCCGATGATGGGGTCGGGAGGGTAGGTGTTGAGGGAGGGGGGGCTATTAAAGGAGGGGCGGCCTTTGCTGCTGGGGGCCCTCTGAGGTCCACCCTCCTCACCAAGGCTGCAGGGAGGCTGCCTTGTTTCACTGGGCGATCTCCTTGCCACTTGCTTGATTACTGCGGCAGTGGGAAGAGGCGCTTACGTGGCTAGTGATTGGCCCTTAAGGGCCTCAATTGGTCTCTGGGCAGGAAGGCCATCTTTGGCCTTTTCCACCCCGACTTATTTGTGGGGCGATGGAAGGCAACAGGCCCTCCGCCCCCGCCTTCCATCGCAATTCGATGCCCCCCCCCACCCCCCCTATCTCCTGGGCTGCCTCCCGTGGGCCCAATAAATTTCTCTGTCTCCTGTCATTCAGCCAATTTTCTAACCAGGTCAATAATTTGCCTTCAAATCCAAGGGCTTCAACTTTAGCTAACTCTTATGACAGACTTTATCAAGTGTTTTCGGGAAGTCCATATAAATAACATCCATAGACATTCCACTGTCCACTGCTTTAGTCGCTTCTTCAAAAAATTCAATCAGGTTCATCTGCTGCCCTTTAGAAATCCATGCTGGCTCTCTCTGATCAGCTGAAACTTTTCAACGTGTTCAGTTTCCCTATTCTTAATTATACATTCTAGAAATTTCCTGACAACAGATGTTAGGCGAACTGGTCTGTAATTCCCTTGTTTCCCTCTGTCACTTGTCTCAAGTAGTGGAGTGACACACGCCATTTTTCAACCTAAAGGAACAGTTCCTGAATCAAGAGAACATTGGAAGATTATAGGTCAGGCATCTGCAAAGTTCTCAGCTACTTCCTTTAAAACCCTGGGATGTAAACCATCTGGGCCTGGAGATTTGTCACTCTTCAGTGCCCTTATTTTCTTCATTACCATAATTTGCTTATGTTAATTCTAGTAGATCTCTGTCCCTGATTCAATATTAGTTTCCTTGGGATTTCTGGCATGTTGACCTCTTCTTCTACTGGAATTATTCATGCAAAGTAATTATTCAGCATGTCCACCATTTCCTTATTTTCATTGACAATATCACCCATCATCAGTTTTCAAGGGACCCACATTGCTCCTGACTACCCTCTTTTTCCTAATATGACTGCAAAAGATCTGTTGAGTTTGATATCCCTTGCAAGTTCCTTTTCATACTTCCATTTTGTAGCTCTATTGGTTTTGTCACTCTTTGATGTTCTTTGTAGCTTAGCTAGGATCTGTGCTATTTTTTGCATTTTGCATTCTTTTTCTATTAGTTTTATGTTGTTTTGTATTTCTTCAGTTGTCCAGGGCTCTATTTTTTGGCATATTTTTATACCCCTTAGGGGTATAAACTGGCTCTGTATCACATCAAATACTATTCTGAACACCTCCCACTGATCTTCTGTCACTTTACCGATTAACAGATTTGCCCAGTTTATAGTGGACTGACTGTGTCTCATCATGTTGAAGTCGGCCTTACCTAAATCTAGAATCTTAGTAGCTATGTCACGTTTCTCCCTTTCAAGCACCATGTTGAACTTGATCATATTGTGGTCGCTATTAGATAAATGTTCACAGTCCATTAGACCGTTACCTAAATCTGCTCATTAGACATTCCCAAAGATAATATGGCCTGCCTCCTTGTTAGTTCAATTACATATTGTTACAGAAAACTATCCCGGACACACAAGAAATTCACTACCTGTCTGCCATATGCTAGTCTGCTTGTCACAATCTATATAAAAGTTAAGATCCCCCATGAAAACCACTCTGTTTTTGCTACATGCTTGTCTAATGTCCTGCTCACATATGGAATAGTTATGAACTAAAGTGAACAGGAGCAATGATGAACTGTAAAAATTATCTGGTAAATTAAACTCCAAAAAATGGGACTTTTTTTGCTGCAGACAAGGTGGATTAAGAGGTCAGGTGACCCCTCCCATACTGCAAATATACATCATGACTGTTGGAGACTAAACTCAGTATCACGTCTGGACTAGTTCTGGGGAAGACACATTAAAATGTTAAACAGGTCATTCAATGCTAAATGGCTCCTACCTTCAGGAATTGGGCTGACAAAGACCTTTGCGGACAGAGCGACTCCGGATGCAAAGGTGGGAAATAATACCACTTTATCAAGATACACCACATTCCAACCCCATTGTGTAACAATGGTTCCACATTCAAAGACATTGAATGGACACACCAGAGCATCTATGGTCATCTGACTGAAACCCAGTCTGATGAGGGTTTTACTTAAAAAAAAAGATTTCTCTGAGCAAGAGAGAGAAAGCCAGCCAACGAAGATGCTGATACATCTATTCCAGCCAAGCCTAAGACCCTGCCTGTAACATCTTAAAACCACCGAGGCAGAGAGTCCAAAGGTGACCTTGAAAACTCCCCATCTAAGAAATGTTAACAAGATTGTCCACTGACTTTACTGAGTCTTAAACAAAGGAATCTGCAATACTTCAGTGAACCAAGACAAGGAACATCAGGTCTGCAATGCTGTTAAAAAAATTCCTCCAGGAAAACCAAGAAGGTTTCAAGTGAACTCTTTTTTATAACTATCAGACTTAAATGCATGCTATCCACTAATCTCTATCTTTTCTTGTGTGTATGCCTCTGAGTGGGTGAGGTTGCCAAAATTTTCAGATGTTGTTTTAATAAATAGTTATCTATCTTTTTAACCCGACAAGAAAAAAATGACGGTCTAAATTCAGAGACGGTTTATGTAGACTTATCCCGGGAAGATTCAAACCTGGGACAGTAGCAAAAGAGTAGGAAGGCAGAGGAGAACTGATGGATTGGGGTAAGCGGTGATGTAGTGGTACTGTCACTGGACTAGTAACTCAGAGACCCTGGGTATTCCCCTGGGGAGATGGGTCCAAATCCCACCATGGCAGAAGGTAGAATTTGAATTCAATTAATTAAAAAAATCTGGAATTAAAAATCTAGTCTAATGATGGCCATGAAACCATTGCCGATTGTCGCAAAAAACCCATCTGGTTCATTAATGCACTTTAGGGAAGGAAATCTGCTGTCCTTACCTGGTCTGGCCTACATTTGACTCCAGACCCACAGCAATGTGGTTGAATCTTAAAATGCCCTCTGAAATGGCCTAGCAAGCCACTCAGTTGTACCTAACCGCTACGAAGTCAATAAGGAATGAAACCGGATGGAGCACCAGGCATCGACCTAGGCACCGGAAACGACAAAGGCAAACCCAGCCGTGTCGACCCTGCAAAGTCCTCCTTATTAACATCTGGGGGCTTGTGTGAAATTTGGGAGAGCTGTCCCACAGACTAGTCAAGCAACAGCCTGACAGTCATACTCTCAGAATCGTACCTTATAGACAATGTCCCAGACACAACTATCAACATCCCTGGGTATG
Organism: Heterodontus francisci; assembly: GCF_036365525.1. Lineage (NCBI taxonomy): Eukaryota > Metazoa > Chordata > Chondrichthyes > Heterodontiformes > Heterodontidae > Heterodontus > Heterodontus francisci. The sequence continues at coordinate 40,793,736 of NC_090388.1, read as the reverse complement.
GCCTGTCCCACCGGCTGGACCGACCCGGCAGAGGTGGCGGTACAGTGGTCTACAGTCAGGAGGGAGTTGCCCTGGGAGTCCTTAACATTGACTCCGTACCTCATGAAGTCTCATGACATCAGGACAAACATGGACAAGGAAACCTCCTGCTGCTTACCACCTACCGCCCTCCCTCACCTGAAGAAGCAGTACTCCTCCATGTTGAACACCACTTGGAGGAAACACTGAGGGTGGCAAGGATACAGAATGTACTCTGGTGGGGGACTTCAATGTTCATCGCCAAGAGTGGCTCGGTAGTACCACTACTGACTGAGCTGGCCGAGACCTAAAGGACATAACTGCTAGACCGGGTCTGCGGCGGGTGGTGAGGAAACCAAGAGGGGAAACATACTTTTTTTAAATGATTTGTTTCATGGGATGTGGGCATCACTGGCCAGGCCAGCATTTATTGCCCATCCCTAACTGCCCATGAGGTGGTGGTGGTGAACTGCCTTCTTGAACACTGCAGTCCATGTGGGGTAGGTACATCCACTTTGCTGGTAGGAAGGGAGTTCCAGGATTTTGACTCAGCGACAGTGAAGGAATGGCGATATAGTTCCAAGTCTGGATGGTGTGTGGCTTGGAGGGGAACTTGCAAGTGGTGGTGTTCCCATGCATCTGCTGCCCTTGTCCTTCAAGGTGGTAAAGGTCGCAGGTTTGGAAGGTGCTGCCTAAGTAGCCTTGGTGCGTTGCTGCAGTGCATCTTGTAGATGGTACACACTGTTGCCACTGTGCGTCGGTGGTGGAGGGAGTGAATGTTTGTGGACGGGAGGTCAATCAAACGGGCTGCTTTGTCCTGGATGGTGTCGAGCTTCTTGAGTGTTGTTGGAGCTGCACCCATCCAGGCAAGTGGAGAGTATTTCATCACACTCCTGACTTGTGCCTTGTAGATGGTGGACAGGCTTTGGGGAGTAAGGTGGTGAGTTACTCACTGCAGGATTCCCATCCTCTGACCTGCTCACCACCACCTTCTCCTGGGCAATTGAGGATGGGCAATAAACGCTGGCCTGGCCAGCGATGCCCACATCCTCATGAAAACAAATTTTTAAAAAAGGGATCAGAAAGCAAAATACCAGAATGGGAAGAAAGGCGGCACAACTGAGTGACAAGAACTGTAATCGTCAAAACAACACAGGTGAAATGAGCAATTGTCTTCAAAATGTAGCTTTTCTTTTTGAAGTTGAATCAGCATCAACATAGATTTTTTAATATTTGTCTCTCTCATTTTGCAGCTTAATATACTTTTTGAAGTTCATAAAACACAAAACATAACAGTAATTTCGCTCTCACTTGCTCGCATCCACCCCATTTTCTTAAAAAAAATTAAACATAAATCATACTTCAACGCATTTAACATTTATCCACTGGTTTTTCACAACTATTGGTAGAAATGTCAAGGAGAAAGTTATAGAAGCTGAAGAAACAGTTAACTGAACAGTACTGATGATTAACGGTGACTAGGTGCACTGCATATATTCAGATTGCACAAATAAATTTCAGCTCATAGTGTCAAAGCTTTTGACAAAATATCAAATTCAAACTCAAGCCTTCATGTAAAAACTGTGATGAAGGTATTCAAAGGCACAAAAGATTATTTGATTATTTGTTGTGAAATGTGTGACTTACTGAATTTTTAAAATTTGATTACATTTTTATTTTGGGTATCAGAAGTTTCAGTTAATCAGTCACCGGGGGAGAAATGCAGATGAAAACAGTTTTCAGAAAGCATTTTTATCAATTTCTGACAGCCTGATGGTCTGATGGTGCAAACACAGGGTGTTACAAAACAGCAGTTATTGAGTGCCACACATTGATAGTAATTTTCATCTTTGCTGGCTGGGCGGTAAATTGGCAGAGCAGATTATCCATCCATTACAAAACCCACTCAATTTTCTAGTTTACTGCCCGGGTGATGAAGATGAAAACTATGTGTAGAGTTTCCAACACTAAAAAAGTGTATGACAACACTACTCACAGGAGTAACAGATACTGCAGGTGCAGGTACATATATAATAAGTTTTCATTGAAATGGCCCACATAGTGAATTTATTAAATATCATACATGCATATCCTCACTGGGAATTGTCACTTCATTTCTAGTTTGTGAGGCTTGTTCAACAAAGTATTAAGCACAATAAATAGAACACTGCATCATTCAATAGCAAGAGCTTATAGGATAGCTTCCATTGCAAAACTTAGATACAGCTATCTATTTGCCCCAACACAGGCATCTCTCCTCCATTTATTCCAGGGAAATGTAGGAAGATGAAACATTGTTATGGAGATAGGAAACACAAATCTGAAATTCAAATTCAGAAATCCAGAACTTAAGGTAACAAATTTGAATTATTCCAATGTGTTCCAAACTATTGAATGGTTCACTACTTTGTTTCACTCAACTGTAAGATCAATTTAACCTTTGTTGCAAAGTCAGTGCTGATGAGTTAATACTCTTCACTCAAAAGCACTGCCACAATATTTGATATACCTTAAACTAAGGAGATACCATCTTACTTGTTGGTAACCAAGCGCATTATCGTCCAGTCTTTCAGAAACATCTCTGGTCTTATAAGAATCTTAAACACTGTAAAAATCTGCAGCAGAAAATCCTAAAGAAAACAAAAAAGTTACCTGTTAATTTTTCAGAAACGCACAACGTAGAGAAGCTAGTCTGTTAACCAATCATCAGATTCTGCACTTGTACAGAAATAGGTAGTGGATGGTTAGTGATGGGAAGGACGATCCTTTCACAACAAACACCATGGAGAATCAAAGTCAACTTTTTTAATGATGCCACAGATTTATGAAAGTTAAAGAATAGGATTGTGGGCTGAATTGTCGTTCCCGGGTCCTGATCGCGCCAATGCATGTCAGGAACCCGGAAATGCTGGCGGCTGGACCCCAAACGCAATTTTGGAGGAGTTGGCCAGTTAAGTGACCAGCTTTGGGAGCTCCATCCAGTTGAGGGCGGTGGGCAGGCTCTCGAGGCTGAAGGGCTATTAGAAGTCCCTCCAGCACTGACTGATCAGCAGTTCCACCAGAGGCGGGCATTGCCGATGTAGATGGGAGAACAAGAGGGTGCCTCAAAATGGAAACACCTTCTGAAGGCCTTCCAATACTTAAAAATAAAAGTGGCCACAACTGCCAAGCCATCATTCCTAGCTGAGCACTACAATTTGCAAATTAAACAAAGCATTTGGATAATTTCAAACACTGAAAATTGAAACCACAGTGCTAAAAAATCACAAGCTGGTATATCAGTGAACTATTTTATCTATAAAAGCAGATATAATACAAAGGACACTAGGATTTGTTCCCTTTTTTTTAAAAACTAAAAATTGACCCTTCCCTCCTCCTAAATTATTTATTTAAATCAGCTCACCTATGAATAACACAACACATTTTACAGTGGATATTCAAGTTACAGTGGTCACTGTAATGTGGAGAGGCTCTCACGCACTTTAACAACTAGATCTGCTCATATGCCCCATCCAGGCAGGCTTTCCAGGTGTTCTGTAAAGAGGGCTTAGATCAACAGTGGGACAATATGGTTTAAAATCCTATAAATTGTGGATAATGGATATGAATGATAAAACAGTGCAACATAATTTTTTTTTGAACAAGTGTTCAAGTGCATTGAGCTTTTCTGTGTATAGGTTACGAAGCTCCTTGTAATCAAAGGAATTGTAAGTGCCTAACACATCTGGAATTGTTTTGCTATAGTATCTGCACCTGCTCTTTCTCTCGCCCCCTCATTATATGTTGCCCCTCTCTCTTTCACTCCTGTGCTAGTTCTTTTACCCTTTACTCTACCCCCTTCATTCTCAGAGCTGTCGCTCTCCAGTACTCCCTACAAGCTCCAGTTTCCCTCATTCTCTGTGCTATTGCTCTGTCTGCTCCCCTCTCTCCATTGTCACTCGTTCCCCCTTAGGCTCTGCAATCTCTCTCTCTATGCTGTTTTATTTTCTGATGTTTGATAGTTGATTTGGTGATTTTTATTCCAACTATCTTAAATCATGGGAAAATTCATAAGGAATATAGTTTTTGATTCTGGATAGTTTCTGAATGCAATTATTGCAAACTAGTAAGGCAAAAACAGGCCCTTTCAAATACTTATTCATATGTCTTTTAATGTTCTACTAATTGGCGAATCAATGGATTGGTGTAACTGACTCACCTTGAGATCATCTTTGTTGCTGAAACTCTCCAGAAGTTGTTGATAATGTTTATCTGTCATTTGCCTTAGCAGAGCAAGCAGACACGCCACAAACTCCCCCTGTCAGAAATCAAACAAAAATAAGTTACCGCTCCCACAGGGATTAAGAGAAGGAATGACAATGTCAGCATTAAGTCTTTTAACTGCATGCAATTTGGTAGAAGTATGGCACCCTATATTTAAAGCAAACAAATCATAGATGGATTTTCATCATAACGTTTTTTTAAAAAAAAGAGTTCAGCTGCATCGTATATGTGGCAGTATGGCTACACTGGGTCAGAAGGGGTAAACAGGAAATACATGACTCAAAGAAATGTATACCTCATTTACAATGGGAAATATAGACCACCTGCCAAAAAACAGATTTCATAAAATTTTACAGCTCAGAAGGAGGCCATTTGGCCCATAATTCCTGTGCCAGCTCTTTGAAAGAGCTATCCAATTAGTCCCACTCCTCTGCTCTTTCCCCATAGCCCTACAAATTTTTCCCTTTCATGGATTAACCTGCTGTCCCTGTCCAGGTTTGCTGTGAAAAGTGACCAATTAGCTGGAGTTCTAGAGGGGTGCTGCATGTGCCTATCAGCTATGCTCCGAGCATGAACCACCATAGCTAGGAGCAGACAGGTGCGATTCAAGTGGGCAAAGTGAAAAAGAACGAATGAATAGACACAAAGAATTATGATTAAAAGGAGTATCATGCTCTATTTTTAGCCAGTTTTCTCAAAGGGCTTCCAATTATACTTGAAGTTGAAGTCGAAATGAAAGTCAGAATTTAGAGACCTTACTTTACAATGGCACTGGCATCGCAAAGTAAACTTAAAAAGTTTTCATTTGAAATGACAAATATTATTAATTTTTCTTCTTCAGTCATATCCTGAAGCAGCACAAGCCTTGTTAAGGTATGGTTTTTACATAGACCTTGGTCACTTTAAGTACCTGGCCCATGTCTGTAGGCGAGCCTCCACACAGAGATAGCAGGCTATTATTGATGCAGATATGAAAACTCACTGATGAAACGTGTAAGTCGGTGGCTCATCTCATCCTAGACTAAGACTTGGCCCTCTCCCTGCATGTCACTAGACAATGAAGGATGTCAGTGAGGTGATCCAAAATTACCATAACAGCCTCCTCATGCCTGTGTCTACATAACAAGGGTACAGGATCTGACTTGTGCAGCGCTGTAAATGCTGAGGACACCTGCAGGGTGTTTAATCAGAAAATCATGAGTGCAGCATTTGTATTTAATGATTTAGGTGCCCATTAGATCAAATTCACAGAACAGGTGTTCCTATACTTGGCACTATGCTGCTTTGACAACGGTTTCCAAAAACATGGAAAACTGAAACTTTTATTTGAACAATTATGTAACTCATAGAATGCCATGATTAAGAACCAGAATAAAGGTGCCCATAATTCATCCAGAGGAAGGTACTATTAAGCATTGCACATAATACTTTTCGTTGTGTTATCTAGTCTTTGCTAAATTATGGTGGTTTAAGGGTCCACTGAAAGTCAATCAGGTGAGAAATAGAGACCCATTTTTCCATTGCTTGCCATATGATGGGTACTTAATGATCCCAGAGGGAAATACAACTCAAAACCATCTTGTAAAAACATGTGATCAGAATAAAAAGACTTGACTCAGCATTTGTCCGAAATGTCCCACATACAATTATTTATTTTTACAGTAGAATGACTTGTGCAGGTATTTGGGCAGGGCAGAATCTCTCAAACATCAATAAGAAAAATGTTGATCTGTTTTTGGTTGTGGTGTTAGAAGTAAGAATGTTTTCCAAAACATTGCAAGTACTCTGTGTTCTTATTTGAATAATGCCAAAAGATCTTCAACATCCATTTGAACAGGCATTTGGTCAGCAGATTTGCTGTCTCATTCCAAAGACAGCACTACCAATACAGCACACCCTCACTACTGCACTCAGCCTCCGCCATTTCTGCCAAGTCCAGCGTGATACCACTACCAAACACATCTTCCCCCCCCCACCTCCCCTATCAGCATTCTGAAGGGAGTGTTCCCTCCGCGACACCCTCAGCCACACCTCCATTACTCCCACCACCTCGTCCCCTTCCCATGCAATCACAGGAGGTGTAATACCTGCCCTTTTACCTCCCCTCTCCTCACTATCCAAGGTCCCAAACATTCCTTTCAGGTGAAGCAGCGATTTACTTGTACTTCTTTCAATTTAGTATACTGTATTCGCTGCTCACAATGCAGTCTCTAGATTGGGGAGACCAAACGCAGACTGGCTGACTGTTTTGCGGAACACCTCCGCTCAGTCCAAAAACATGACCCCGAGCTTCCTGTCGCCTGCCATTTCAATACACCCCCCCTGCTCTCATGCCCACATCTCTGTCCTGGGCTTGCTGCAGCGTTCCAGTGAGCATCAACGCAAGCTCGAGGAACAGCATCTCATTTACTGAATAGGCACGCTACAGCCTGCCGGACTGAACATTGAGTTCAATAATTTCAGAGCATGACTGGCCCCCCTTTTTTATTTTAAAAAAAAAAATGTTTTTTATTTTATTTTACTTTGTTTCATCATTCATTTTTTTACCACGTGCCTGCCCACTGTTTTTGTTTTCCTGTTTGTGCTTTTGGCCAGGGCTGTTCATTATTCTGTCATTTAACACCCTCTCTGCACTAACGCTTTGTCTTTCACCACCCCATTAACACATCCTTTGCTCCATGACCTTCTGGTCAGTTATTCTCTGTGACCCTCTGCCCTATCGACACCTTCCCTTTTGGTATCTTTTGCCCCACTCCCGCTTTATTTGCTTAAAACCCATTACATTTCTAATCTTTGCCAGTTTTGATGAAAGGTCACTTTCTTGAAACGTTAACTCTGCTTCTCTCTCCATAGATGCTGCCAGACCTGCTGAGTATTTCCAGCATTTTTTTGTTTTTATCTCACGACTGCACTGTCATGTCAGCCGGAACTTGGTGCTTAAGTGTTGCCGGGGAGGCTTGGAGTTATTACCTTCAAATTCAGAGTGTTTGAAGCTGTATCACATGCAGAGTTCAAAATGTAGAATTGCTATTTTCTTAGTGCTAAATATTCTATACAAAATTGATCATTCCAGAACTTATGAAGAAAATATATTTTCAGAAATAACCTGTAAGTTTGGAAGTCTAGTGGATATGTATCGATGCATGGACACAGATACAACACATATATCTCATTAAAACCTACTCAAGATGTATATTATATAGTAGACAATAAATGAAATTAAATCACAGTAGCCCAATGCCAGAAACTAATTAATGATATTATAGGATTATATGGCCTAAATCCTGATGTCTGCACTCCTTCTGAATTCCATTGCTTTTGCACCCATATCATTTCTTATCAAGTCAGGTGCTACAATAAATACTTGCATTCTTTACTGGAATGATGTTTCTCTTTTGACAATGAAAGTGCTGCCCTGTGTTTAAATTAAATGATTAATGAATTTGATATGGTAGATACAGAGAAACTGTTTACACTGTTGACAGAAATGATTTTGTCTCATGGGGGAATCCAGAACAAGAGGGTATAATCATAAGATTAGAGCTAGGCCGTTCAGAAGTGAAATCAGGAAGCAATTTTTCTGCACAAAGTGTAGTGAAAATCTAAAACATACTTCTCCAAAAAAAAAAATGGATGTTGGATTAAGACTGAGGTTGATAGTTTTTTTGTTAGCTGAGGGTATTAAGAGATATGGAGCAAAGGTGGTAAAGACAAGTACAAAACGGCCATGATCTAAATATGTGCTGGAAAAGGCTGGGGCCTACTCCTGTTTGTATATCCCTATAGCCCTAGCCAGTCTAAAAGGACTAATTTCCAGTCGGTAAGACAAAATAGTTGCCGAGATTCCAAACATTTCTCATGTTGCAGGACTCTTCACTTCAGTTTGGTCGATATTCTTTTTGTGCATATGAATGTGGTTGGTCATTAAGGAGAGAGTAAAGGAAGAAACAAAAGTAGGAAGGATAAATAATAATAGAAAGAGGGAAATGGAGAAATGCAGATAGACAGATAAACACACAAGGTAAATACTAACTTGCAGCCTGCTTTTTCCACGAACCTGTGATGCAGGAAAGATTTAAAAACTGACAACTTTGTAATTTGAAACAAAAATAAGTAATTTATACACAGTAACACAAGTATTTTACTAAAATATTAACTATAAGTGGAAAGCACAATTTTACAGTAAATGTTTCAATTTAATACTGTGATGCAAATAATACAAGCATGTCCTTATAAACATATGACTAGATAGGCCACGTGCAAATTTATTGTGAGTACAATATTTCCCTCGGGATAAATATGCAAACTCGGCAATTGTACAAATGCACAGAGTGTAGGTATTTTCAGTAGAATTATAAATACCTAGAAAAAAAAAGTTAAAAATAATCAGAGACTAAGTGCACTAACAGAGACAGTTACTTCCAAAAGTATACTTACAGTCACATCCTGAAACTGCAGACGAATTGTAGGTCCAGAAGGCTGGGGCCTGTTGCTGATTTCTAATATGGTTCTCAGCAGCACACCTAACAAACTGTCCACAAGCATGTCCACCTCCTCTGAAACAGTTGCTTCCTGAATGGTAAAATCAATTGCAACTGATGTCAAATAGATTTACATAGTATTCACAGCACAGAAACAGGCCATTTGGATCGAAGGAGAGTGTCTTGTTAAAATAAACCAGGCTTTGCCAGGTTCATATTTCAAAAAAGTTGCTGGTGAAAACTGGC